>NW_017387248.1:2417915-2675113 GCF_001651985.1 Fonsecaea erecta | reverse complement strand
TAATAGATCTTAGACCTCTTAGCTTATATACTTATTATTTATAATAATTATCCCCTCCTCCTAGGCGGCTCGCCCCCGAGTCGTATAGATAGGTCCGAATAAGTACTCCGAGATATCGACTCTTAGAGAGGATATAGACCCCGTACGCACGGCTCGTCAAGTACGTACAAAAGCTACGTAATCCGAAAAGCTATAAAAAACTTATATCTTTTACGCGGATCGAACCCTCGCCTACCGTGCGTAGCTTAGTACGAGAGTATAGCGTACCTATACGTTCCACGTGTAGATCTTAGAGATAGGCTCCGTATGAAATGATAGGATAATGTCAGGAAGAGATCTATAGCCCCTTAGGGATCGCCTAAAAAGACTAAGAATCCTATCATTTCATAACAGATCTTGGACCTCTTAGCTTATATGCTTGTCATTCATGACAATTACTGATAGGCTAGGAACCTAGATTCGCTTTAGTTAATCGTCTAGGACTTTAATATAAGACTATATAGAATAGTTATTTCGCTTTACCTTAGTATCTCGCTCTATTATAATCAAATCTAACCGTCCGCCGATCCAAATTACTACCTAAATTATAATCGAGATATCCTTACCCTTAGTCTAGGAGTTAATTATCTCTTTATTTCACTTCTAAGCCGGTATACGAAAGACCTAAACCCTAGTCGCACTAGAGTCTTTTTCGATAGAATATTTATCGCTTAAGATAACCTTTCCCTAGTCATCTTCTGCGTAGTTCTAGTATTAGATCGAGAACTATAATCGTTTCTTAATATGCTCGTTCTATAATAAAGGTCTTTTCTTCGCTACCCACTTCTTAATTCCATATTTTACGAGAAAACGTACGATAGTTTTAGTATAGACTTTAATAGAGGCCTCACGAATTAGGCGCCGATAAGTCTATTTTAGATTTCGTCTAGCTAGACGAAGGATAAGTCGACGATCTCAGGTCTCTAGATAAGGAGGACGACCACTACGTGATTGCGAAAGTATATCGGTTCGTTTACTAGCTAGTTGAATAGTCGTACGCGCCGTAGATCTCGGAATTTCGAAGGCCTAACTAATCTCGTTCCAGGACGCACTAATCTCGCGAGCACCTTCGATTTTTGCACGTTAATAGGGAGTTAAGTCCTTACCCCTTCGAATATTACCATCTATCTCACCCAGAGGGCGCCTAGGCGTGGCCATTGAGTAATTGTAAAAGGTGGTGGAAATCGTGACGCGGTACGCGTTCGGACAAAACGCGTGTGGGGGGCGAGAACTTTTGTCTAGTAGCTGTATCTACCTCGGCATAAATAACCTAAGGTTCCTTTCACTGGAAGTGGAGCCTTCTCCACATCATATATAAAAGTTCTCGATATTTTCTCTCAGCCTAATCAACGGCGCCAGTTGATATAATTCACCAGTAAAGAGACCATAAGGTCAAGACAGATTCTAATACTAACTTATTTGAACCGCCCTCAACCTATAAACTATATTTGTGATACTGTCTCCTCGTATCCAGGATGTCGCCGGTGCCCGGGAAGACTTAGCATTCGGGGTTTGGAGCAATCCTATCGATATCGGATTAGAGTCACTCGCGAAGAAGAAGATCATTTAAGACTGCATCTTAATGCTCTCAGCACATCGCCGCTTGCCGACTGGCACTCAGGCGACTTGACCAACAACCATCCTGATAGCTATCACACGCCGAGCCTCGAAAAGCCTCGCCAAGTCCGACTGAACCCGCCTGTTACCTTGGCTGATGGGCTTGAGTGTTCACGAGCCACTGAAAATCCTCTCTTTGCGAATGCAATCACAAATGCCCACACAAATCATGCGATTATTCTTATCTACCTCTCCGCCAAGGGGGATCTTAAAGCTGGGCGTGGCTAATGGATGTATGCAGTATCATCGTATTATAACAATCTTCATGAACCTGAGGTAGGTCAACACTTGAGCTGAGTCTGTCTGCCTTTTGTCTTCTGTATTCTTCATTCTCGTCAGCAGCCCCAGTGTATTCGACAATATGGGCGTCAACGAGTGGATTCACGGTGCCAATATGGCTGTTGCGCGCTCCTTCGTGGGCAAACGGTTTCGGCTTGATGGCTCGGGCCATCGTAGGGAACGTAAGGGAACTTATTTCTTCACCGAAATCCGAGCTGGGATGGCAACGTTCTTCGCTATGGCCTATATTATCAGCGTCAACGCAACAATTGTGTCCCAGTCCGGTGGCACCTGTGTTTGCCCACCCGACAGTCCTGATCTATGCGATAGCGACCCAGACTACATGATCTGTGTAGCTGGCGTCCAGCGAGATTTGGTCACTGCAACAGCTGCCATTGCTGCCTTGACAACTTTCTGCATGGGCCTTTTTGCAAACATGCCGATCGCACTGGCCCCCGGAATGGGTTTGAACGCTTATGTAAGTTCTCTACCTGGTCCACGGATGGGTGATAGAGTTGTTGCCTATGGGTGATTATTAGTGTATCAGTCTGGGTTATGTGATCTTGATCTGACAACCCGCAGTTCGCTTATACTGTTGTTGGATACCATGGATCAGGACTTGTACCATATCAGGTTGCGGTTACAGCGGTCTTTGTCGAAGGCTTTGTCTTTGTCGGCCTGACCGTACTTGGGTTGCGTCAATGGCTTGCTCGCGCGATCCCCGCGTCTATCAAACTCGCCACAGGCGTCGGCATAGGGCTATACTTGACTCTGATCGGTTTGACCTACAGTGCTGGTATCGGTGCTGTGGTCGGCGCGCAAGCCACCCCTCTTGAGCTGGCTGGTTGCAAACCTGAGTTTAGGGACGACACGGGGCTATGTCCTTCGTCCGAGAAAATGCGAAGTCCAACTATGTGGATCGGTATCTTTTGCGGCGGTTTCTTCACAGTCATACTTATGATGTTCCGGGTCAAGGGCGCAATTATCTTCGGCATCTTGTTGGTCAGCATTATATCTTGGCCGAGAGGGACCCCAGTCACGTATTTCCCGTACACGGAGCTCGGCGACAGCATGTTCAATTTCTTTAAGAAAGTCGTCACTTTCCATCCCATTGAGAAGATCTTGACAGTGCAGGAGTGGGATATCTCGGGATATGGAGGACAGTTCGGCCTGGCCTTTATCACCTTCCTCTACGTTGATATTCTCGACTGTACCGGCACACTATATTCAATGGCTCGCTTCTGTGGTGCTATCGATGAGAAGACCCAAGATTTCGAAGGCTCTGCTGTCGCATACCTTGTTGACGCGTTCGGCATATCTATTGGTGCACTTCTCGGAACACCGCCTGTCACCGCATAGTGGGTATCACCAGAACGAAGCGTTAGGCTTCCACATAACGAAATCAATGCTAACAATGCAATAGTATCGAAAGCGGTGCAGGTATATCCGAAGGTGGCGGCACTGGTCTGACGGCGATCACCACCGGACTGTGCTTTTTCATCTCTATCTTCTTTGCACCAATCTTCGCGTCAATTCCTCCCTACGCTACGGGATGTGTTCTGATCATAGTTGGATCTCTCATGTGAGTCAGAACGCTAGCTGTTTGCTCTGGCTTCATCTCACGAGTGTTAATATAGGGCCAAAGCCGCCAAGGACATCAACTGGCGCTATATCGGTGATGCGATTCCCGCATTCCTGACAATCGCAATTATGCCATTCACATACAGCATTGCGTATGGTCTCATCGCGGGGATCATCAGCTATATCGTCCTCAACACCTTTGTGTGGATTATGGAGAAGGTCTCCAATGGCCGCATCAGGCCCGTGGACAAGGAATATAAGGACCCTTGGACGTATAAGATCGAAGGAGGAGTCCTTCCACCGTGGGTCACGCGTGCTGCGAAGGGCAAAAAGGACTTCTGGCGGCCTTATGAGGATATCGAGCATAACACCGTTTCTTCTGGTGCGCCTGGGATGACTCTCGAAGGTAAAGACGGCGACAGTACCAGTGCTGCGGAAGTCATGGCTGGAGCTAGTGTAGCCGAAAGAGGCGGGCTTAAGGGTGACGTCAGAGGTAGCACCACAAGCGGGAGTGAAGAGGGAGAGAAGCAAAAGGTTTGAAACCCTACCCCCACCACGATCACTTTAGGCTTTCTGTTGTTTTACATTACTATGGGTGCCTGGATTCAGACAATTATGAAACCGCCCGTCATATCAATTGGACTCTATTGATTGTACCGAACAAAACAAATAAGTAGAGCGGTACCGTAAGCTTCCGAATATGGTAATCACACATATCAAATTATATATACATTCTTGCTTAATGCCGTTTCTGGATCGATCGAGGGCCTCAAAAACCCAGTACTTGAGCTAACTAAATTTGAAAGTTGAATAAGAGGGGCGAGGTAGGGGGTCTATTGAAGTCCTAAGACAAAGATAGTATTTCGAGTAGCAAAGCACAGCCGAAAAGGCCCGTACCTTTTGCCATAAGAAAGCTCCTCCCTCTTCTCGGCTCGTCGGCTGAGCCTAGTCGGTCTACCCTCAACCCGGAGCAACAGTTGCGAGCGGGAGGATTCGGAACTAGTTACCGTTGTATGGTTTCGAGTGCGAATAGGAAAAAAGAGTACAGCTGGGGCGAATTTCAGCTATAGAAACTTTCTCTCTTATCGTCTAACTTGTTTCGATATGGGTCTTTCTCCCCAAATTCGGCTGCGGACGAAAGGCACATATGTCTAGGAAACAGGTTGACGGTGCCAAGCAGTTGCTCACCAGGCTCCGAGTAGGGTAAATGGGCTTGTCGGCTAGAGACGTGCGCGGTTGGAGGCGATGTCGATGACCGAAAGCTTGCGTCCGCCGAGGTTAGGGCAGGTCTCAAAGGTTGGTTTGCAAATATAGTTGGGTTAGGAAGCCTGGGGCCCCATTACAGATGGGTGTCTTAGGGCCCTATGAAGGCTTCAAGAGCCTGTAGCCCACATGGCTTGAATAATAAGAAGAGCAACACGGATTTTGTAGCTTGTAGGGTTCGGAAAAGTTTGCTTTCATGACCCTATTCTGTTATGCACACAAGGTGTTGGCCGGCTTCTTGGTGCTCTCCACCCAGGAATTGAGGAAACAACACTCTCTCATTAATAGGCAACACCAACCCAGGCCAGATTCTTCTTTCTTCCACTCCTTTTAACTTGATTACTTCTGAGGCAGGTCAACGCTCTGGAATCATGGACGCAATAATAGCTTCAGAAGGAGCTCCTTCTACTTCGACATCACCTTTTCAGCAACCGACACATCCCTCCATCGTCAATGTTATCTATCGTCCGGGCAATTTCAGCTCTTACAGTGTGTCAACCACCTCCCTTCCACCTGGAGCGCTTATGGCCCGGCTCACCAGTCCCCCCTTGACTTTTGCGGACCATAAACGCTGGTCAAGCGTCCAAGTGTCCGAGAACAAGCATGTCGAGCTGAACTGCGACTTCCTATATATAAATCACAGCTGTGAGCCGAGTTTGGAATTCCACGTGGTCCCAAATTCTGAGGAGCCCGTGATTGAAGTCAGGGTTGCAGCACGCCGGGATAAAAATGGAAACCCGAAGGGCATATCTCCCGGCGATATGTTGACGTTCTTCTACCCCAGCACTGAGTGGGAAATGGACCAGCCTTTCCAATGCAACTGTGGGACAAAGAGTTGCAAAGGGCGCATCAGTGGAGCCAAGGATTTGACGAGTGAACAGCTGCGAGGCTATTTCCTCAATGCTCATATCGAAGACCTCAGGAGCATCCCATCCGCCAGCGAGGGCAATAAGCCCGATCTGCAAAATAAGGGACGTTGGTAACAGGTCCTTTATATATACGTAATTCATGAAAACACTCAGAGAAGCCGGGAATAATCCGAGGCTAGAGTGTCCTTTACGGCCAGCTTCTACCCCGGTCGAAAAGCCTACAAAACTACTGAGGTGTGACTTAAATTTCTTGAGCTCTTCGCAAAAGGTGACCGCCCAGTGAGGTTACGGCAGTAGGAGAAAGTGTCTAACAGGTGGATATCTTGGCGAGAATCTCTGAAGATGGATAGCTAGGTTCTTGTCTACTCCGCTTATGGTTTGCAAAGTGGCTAAGGCGCCTGGAAAGTCTTTGCCAGCCTGAAAGTAGAAATTCTTCTGGCATTGATAGAAACAATTCCCTAGCTATTGCAGACGGTTTCGGGAGCACTGTCTTTTACACCGTTATCGTTCGAATGTAAGTTAAGGCTCAATCTGTGTTATAGCTGAAGACTTTGGGTATACCATTCCATTTAAGTTATGATCTTAAAAGCTCTTGGCCTTGACAAGGAAGTGGGAAATTTTGGGTGACTCTCCAGTTAACATATGAAGATAGGTAGGGAAGACGAAGCTCGTGACATCCTAGTAGGCTCCGAGGGAATTCAACTCTAGAGGAGAAAGAGCTCGCATGGGTCGAACTCCAGGACATAATCCGACCCTGTCAATACGAGCGCAGTCATTTCCACCAGTAGACCTACCTTTATATGCTCTTTGAGGCGCGGTCTGGCACCCTCCACACCGGGCGGCGAGTTCAATTAGTGATCTGGCCACAGGTCAAATAGGAGTAGATCAGTATTGCGGGTGTTGCCATTTACGCTCCCAAAATCTTTGAAATTGCCGGAATGAGTTCCTCGAAACGGTAATGGATTGCGGGCATGAACAACATCTTCTACATGTTCTACACTCTCATCTACGTTTTCACGCCGAACAGGATTAGCCGGCGCTGGACTTGCTAGAGGGGATCGATTGGCCAAGTTATTACTATGGCTCTCACTGGCGGATTCTCTAGACTTGGCCAAGATGCCCGAGCTCCGGGAGACCTCGGAAAGGCCACCAGCTATCGCATCCCGTCATGTCGATTGTATACGTCTGCACCTTTGTGTTCGGAGTGACATGGTTGACCGTACCGTGGCTATACACCGCTGAAATCTCCCCCCTCGAGATTCGTACCAAAGGCAACGCATGGGGAGTCGTGGGCTGGTCTATTGGGAACGGATGGTTGACGCTCTAGTGCCCTGTCAAACTTCAGAGCCTGGGCAAGAAGACACTGTGGATCTTGGCTGCCTGCACCACAATCACCAACCCTATGGTCTGGGCCCTTTATCTGGATACTAACCAGCGTACACTGGAAGAAATGGATATGCTGTTTTCATTGAAGAGTATTTGGAACTAAAATTCTGAGAAGAATCTTGGCAGGCTCAAAGCTGAAGGCGAGGTGTCCGAGCGACGCAGCTCTTGTTTTGCCAACCAGAGGCGCGGATCATCAACAGCTGTTAGTCGTTTCGGCCCAGCCACTCAGACTAGGATCGGCAATGAGTCGAAGTACAAAGAAGCGGGAAGTAACTCTAATATCAACCAGAGTATTGAGCCAAGTTAGCCTCTTCCGAGAGGAATGGGTGTGAATTCGATTCAGTGTCCTGCAAGTAATGGAGTCGTTGGAGTTGTGAGCAGGAAGTACTCTTAACTACCTTGGGTGGTTACCTTAACAGCGACACATAGTCCTTGAAGGTCTGCGGTTTACAACAGCTTTGTAGCTATGAGAATCTCTCCGATATTCAGCCCCAAGAGTCCAATGCAGACCTCTAAGCTTTAGAGTCCTTTCTTTCCCTCACTCGCATGGGAAGGCCACCTCGAATGCCCTACCGGGAAGCCATAGTCAGCACGCCCAGCAGTTTCACTAAGGGAGGGGAAACAATAGCCATACCATGTTCAGAGCAGCCAGCGGCTCATACGTCCTATTATCATCCGATAGGATTATATCGAAGCGCTGGAGGATCGCAACTGTAATCGTAATACCCTCGTAAGTGGCGAGTAGACGTCCCAGACAGCTGCGCGGCCCAGCATTCCAAGCGTGATATTCTGTAAATGATAGCGTCGGTGAGCAAAATAGTCTTTGCTTTGGGGGTAGGTCTCTGTACCTACTGAATGGGCTGTATGAGATGCTTTCGCCATTATCCTTAAGCCATCGATATGGGTTGAAGACGGCCGCATTCTCTCCCCAGATTTCTGGCATGCGTGCCATAACATAGTTCTGATAGCTGACAACATCACCTCTATACAAGCTCTTCCGTCAACATCAACTCACCAACTAGCAAGTACGTAGAGAATACATACTTCTTAATTCGACGAGGAGGCATTTTTAACTCGGGCACAGCGGGTAGAATATCGTCCTCAGCCGCTTCCAATTGGCCCGCCGGTGATACTGTGTTCAGTCGAGTGCACTCGTCCCACATAGCATTTGTAAAACGCAGTCTCTGAGAAGCAAATGGTAAGCACGGTTATTTTGATAGTTATGATATGCTCTGAGTTCCTGACTGACCGGCGTATCAGTATAGCCAAGGTAGCTATCAGCGAAGCCAAGATTATCTGCCTCAGCTCGAATTTTCATCAACGCGTTTAGATGTTGGTTTTTTCTGTGGTGAATTTCCTTCATAAACCATGAAACATTATATGTCGTTGTATCCCCTATGGCGATACAGAGTTATTAATACATCCAAGTTCGCAATGTTGTCACTTACGGCCAGCTGATAGAAATGAAAATACCATTCCACCAAGAGTATATACATCACTTGTCGACTGTAAGAATAGGTCGAGAAGGTCCACTCCGTCGTCTGGATTAGGCTTATAGCCATTCTCCATTAGATTGAGACGCTTCTCGATCAGCTGATCAATCTGTTTATAGAAGAGATCCACGGCTTTCTTCGTAATAGCGTCTTCGCCGGAGAGTTTCTCGGTTACCCTCCATAGTGGATCGCGTCTCCTTCGGTCAAATACTGTAATTCAAGTGAATAAGCTACTGTATAGATTAATATGAAGAAGCCAAGATAGGTACTCACAATGGGTAGCCTGGTCGAAGGCCTCGACGTAATCTGGTTTCGATTCCAGGCACTTGGGATCATCTGACATGATACCCCAAGCAAGTCTATCCTCATGAAATGCAATCCGTAGAAAGAGGCAGAACATAAGACGGCCCATAAGTTCCTGGAAGTCAAACTCTCTTTCCTCTTTGGCCAAGTTAGACAGTAGACTTAGAAGAATATCCAGCCAATAATGAACAGATTGTGTGATGTGAGTCTCGAAGTTACGCTTGCTGAATGCACGCGAGGCTGCTTTACGCTGCGTTTGCCATTCCAAGCCGTCTGCAACAAATATACCACCTCTATGAAGGGGCCCAAACATGTTCCGAGCGAATCTGCCGCGCACGTAGTTTTTGCTGTTGAATTTCTGGATATGCTCAAGATAAGTGGGGTGGTTGATTATGTGCATGCGAAAGAATGGGACAGTCATTTCGAAAGCGGGTCCGTATCTTTTATACAGGGAATACCAGGCCTCGCAACTGGCTGCGCCATTAGTTCTGAGTTCATGAAGGTTTCCAGTAAACGGTTTCCCCTTTGGACTGGCAATCCATTTCGCATTGGCGGAGGATGATGTCCAGAAACCCTTGTTATGGTAAGTCCAGAAGATCCCTACAATACTGTCATTACCAGCGGATCGGAAAACCCCATAACCTGGTAACTAACCTAGGACTGTCGTCAGAATGAGGACACAACCATATCCAAGTCCTACGGTAATTGAGGTCTCTGGATACACCAGACACGACTTGAGCATTGTGGACATATTGTCTTGGGATAACATTGTCGATAATGCGAGTTCTAAGCGCAATTCGAAAGACCAACTGCCAAAAAAAAGTGGATTATTGCCCAGTATTAATGCACACAAGTAAGTCTTTTCTCTTGGTAGAACGCCTTTATGTCCTTGACCTAAGTGACGCGTAAGACGCAAGTCGCAGTGATTGACTACCGGTGAGTATCCTTGTAAATGAGCGCCTTCCCGCCTTCGTTCCCCGCATTTTGCCCCGCTCTCCACAGCTGTCATTGTGGGGGTGAACATCAAGCCCGTTGCATAGCTTGCCTCGTGATCCTCTATTCGCATGGGTCTCGTAATGTAGGAGAAATACACTATGGAGTTCAGAACCAAGGGTACAATGTCAATTATCATCAATCTCGTACCTTAAGGAGCTGGATTGTAGTTTCTCATTTCATATAATAGCGTAACATGTTTTCTCGCGGCGGTTGAGAACAAGATGACAGATCAGCTAGGGCAGGGACGGGAAGCACAACACCCACTCCGTCGGAAACATAGCTCCCGCGCCAATTTTGACACACATCGAGAATAACTACGAATTGTCCAGGGGAACGTCGTTTCGAGTTAGATCAGATGAGTTGCGCGTTGCCGTAAAGAGGGTAGAGAAGGACTTTCTGGACTTCATCTCCGCCGCTCGTCTTAGGAATAAGCTTCTCTGACGGAATTTTGGCGGCCAGATTGGTGGAATTTTCACCTGAGGACCGCCAGACGCTGCTGGATACGGGCTAGTCTACAGTACGGGGCTTAATTCAGCTTAAAATCGATCTGCGTGGCGAGAAGGCTAGCCGCAGGTGCCGTCTGAGTATGGCATAAAAGCGTTTGTTCTCCAGCAAGCCTCTGATGGTGACAAAGAAGTGCATTCACGGAAATCTCGTATCGATGATATCGGTGTAATGAACATAGATGACGCCTAACGCAGCCTAGAGAAGAAATAGAGGCAGTGTTCTAAATCTGATCAGGTCCACGAACGTGTAAAAGGCTTCGCCATAGAATTTTCAACCCGTACCATCGATGATGCTATAGAGTATCAAAGTCCTGGAGGGCAGCCTCGGTAATCGAAGCTCTGCACCAGGTAAGTTATCCTTGGGTCCCGCGAAAATTAGAACCGAGGTTGGCGTTGATTGCTTCAAATTTGGTAATAGCCGTCACCCCGCCTCGGGAATGAGGCCGGTTTATATGCTAAAGTAAACACCAGATCCATTGACTTTTTGAATCCAAATATCAATGGGATAATAGTTTCGCTTGCGAAAGCTTCGCTATTTGATTTCAGCTGGAATCGCTCTAGGATTCCGATAGCCGTATCCAGAACACTGAGATCTACACAATCGGCCAGCATGGAACTCCAGGCAGATCTTCGAGCACAGAACCTCTTCAAATTTGACCATCATGTTGCTCTAATTACTGGAGGCGCCTCTGGCTTAGGCGAAATCGCCGCGCAAGCATATGTGCAGAACGGCGCTAAAGTCTTTATAGCTAGTCGAAAGGAGTCCGAGTTGAAACGGGTGAGCGAGAGCATTCACAAGCGGTTACGAACCTTTCAGCTGAGATATAATTCATAGTGCGCTGCAAGGTTAAATAACCTTGGCCCCGGCAAGTGCGAATATATTGTCGCCGACCTCAAAGACAAAGCTGGCTGCGACCGATTGGCAGCAGAAGTCAAGAGCCGCACAGATATTTTGACGGTCTTGATCAACAATTCTGGGGCTACTTGGTAAGGCACAACTTACAAGCAAATGCCTTCACAGTCAGTCACAATTGATGCGCGCTCACATACTGGAATAGGGGAGCGCCCTCTGATGATTTTCCCGAACACGGCTGGGACAAAATTATGGCATTGAACGTGAAGGCAATCTTCTACTTGACCATAGCGTACGCCCTTCCTGACGAAAGGCTGTGATTTTTATGCTGAAATTGTACCAGGCTCGTCCCGCTTCTCCAAAAGAGCGCTTCAGGGAGTGAGCCTTCTAGAGTCATCAATTTGGCATCTATTGCTGGGCTTTCGACGGGCGACCCTACCGCCACTGGAGAAGGCGGTCTATCAGTTGCAGGAAGTGGAGCTTATAGCTGTATGTCTTCGCCTTCAAATTCCTTTCACCCACGGGCGGATACTTACATTTTGCAGACGGTCCCTCAAAAGCAGCTTGTATTCATCTGTCTAGGCAACAGGCCTCGCAATTCGCCCCAAAGAATATCTTGGTCAACTGTATCTGCCCGTGAGTCAACTTCAAGGGCCATTTGGTACACTCTAAATGAACTAACTCGAACCGATATGCAGTGGGCTGTTTCCCTCTAGAATGTCGAACTTCGGCATTCAGAAGAGCCTTGAATTCTTCCTGAGTACGCAACCTACCGGCAGAATAGGCACTCCCGAGGATTTTGCTGGCCTGGTACTATTCCTTTCCAGCCGCGGATCTAACCATATCACCGGAAACGTGATAGAGATTGATGGTGGAAGCATGCGCAGTGGTTGGAAATCCAAGAAAAGGGGCTCGAAAATATAAATTGAGTCCTTATAGATTGTGATTGGATTCCCGAGTTTCCTGACCTGTCCTGTCAGTGCTCAAGATCGTACCAAAATGTATTCGTCCATGTTTTTAGCGGTTCCGAGTTCATTCTGCGGCCGTCATAAAGTTATCCAAACTTTCGAGAATGTCAAATATCGAGATGAACGATTTCTCTATCTGGAGTGTGGTGACAAGACCCATGGCTTATGAAAGCCCCCGGTTCTCTGGAAGCCGGTTGTCTATACTAATACTCTTTCTGCAACTGGAGTTGGCATTTAATGAAGTCTTGGGCTTGTGATATACATAAAACCGAATCGCCGCAGCGCAACGAGGAAGCTGAAATATACGAAGTCCGAAGAAGGATGTGCTCGCAATAGATATTTGGTCGGAGTTCCTTATGCTTCAACTCTAGTCTAAGACCATGACCCCTCCGTATCGTTCAGACCTTTAGTATAACGTGAAAAGGCGCAATCGTATCAAGGCACTCTAATATCTGAGACTGTATATCAGTTCATATGCCACTTGCTGTTCCTCTCCCGTTTGAATCCGAACTGTTCCCAGCAGTCAGCGGAGATGAAATTGGCAACAATATCCTCCTTCGCCTAATAGGATCTATAGACACTAATTATAATGCACACCGTACCCAGTACTATTTATCCTCCCGAACCGACGCGTATCGAGTAACCCTTATTTGGGTACCTTATCTTTCTGCCTCTGTTGTGGATAGAGCCTACTGATATCGGTTTGTTCCTGCTGATTGTGCCTCTGATTATATCTGGTATACCCAGGTATGTGACTGGCCCGCGGACAGGTCACGCCATAACACAACGTGAGAGGCTTGCAAACACTTAGGTTACCATATACATCAGAATGAAAATTCGTCATTCTGGCGGTAGAAAGCCAGTCAAACTGACTGGCAGCTCAGAGGACATTTCCGATATTCCCGGGGCCACCTCCTCAAGACCGGCAGTAGGGGCGTGTGTCTGCCTTGCCGCTGCCTATCTAACTTCTCTCCTAATTGGTAACGTCCCTTTTAGGCGCTCGGCGACAGGCATCCACACTCTCTACCTACACGCAGGTACTTACACGTCAAGAATGTGTAGGCTTCCTCAGGTAGAAATGCCTGTAGTGGATAAGGGACGAGGGGGAAAGCGAATACGAGGATATGAAGTTGCACCGACCCCGGGTGAGTTCCGAAGTATAAGGAAGTGCATAGCAGGTCTGTACAACCTTGAACGGTAGACTTCATTCACCGCCCAAACGAAATACCTCACTGACAGCACATATCGCCATAACACGCTCTTCAACACCATGCCATACGCGCAGACCACTTTTCTTAACCTCCCAGTGAGCGATCTCGCTCGCTCAATTGCCTTCTATACCTCGCTAGGCTTTGTTCAGAACCACACCTTTTCCAATTCCACTTCCGCCATGATTTCTCTCCCTATTCTAACCCACTTCACGAATCCACATGAGTCGCCGATTAAAATCATGCTACTTTGCCATGATTTCTTCGAGAGCTTCCTACCACCAAATAAGTCAATGGCAAATGCGAAGACCACAGCGCAGATGATTTTTTGCATCAGCCAGGAGAGCAAAGAAGCTGTAGACACCATGGTGAACAAAGCAGCCGGGAGCGGTGTGGATGTCGATATCCGCGGAAGGAATGAAGCGCAAAAGAAAGCTGAGCAGAATTCAGGAATGTATATCCGCAACTTTGAAGATCCAGATGGTCATGTTTTGGAGGTCGTGTATATGCCAGTCCAGTGCTATGAAGGGAAGGAGTGATCTGCACAATGCTTATGACCAAGGGATGTCAACATTGAATGCACTCCGCGTTCGTTCTACGCTACCGGAGGACTTTTTTCATTATCTGCACCCCTTCAACGACTTGTTGCAATGAGAGGAGAGACTGCAGCTCCTTGCAATAGCTGCACTTTTCGGACAGAGAATTCAGTCTTGATCTCCTTGTAGTCTATTCCGAGAGATTGAGGAGAGGCAAGCTCAACAAATTTCGCCTCTACTCTTGTCCGGGTTATCCTTTTGCTGTGATGCAATATCATGCAGACCTCTTAACCGTAGCTGAGCATTCGTAAGGGTGAAGAGGTGTACGCCGCACTGGTCTACTAGAGCGGTTCCGCTTCTTTCTCTCGTCTTATAGACACATCGATGCCCTCAAGATAGGTCAGTCATAGCCCAGCAGTCTTTCAAGAGATTCGTCAACCTGTGGTTCTCTACCAAACTAACAGCATGGCTATAAACCTGGAAGGTAAAACAGCACTTGTTACAGGACGCCTATCGGGTATTTTGCTTGGAACTGATCAAAACCCTGCTGGACAGCTAAAGTAATGTCGTTATCGTAGACCTGGCATTGAGACCCGAGGCTGAAGATGTGGTCAAACAATCCAGCGCAGGGCTAGGGAAAGCCAAGTTCATCAGAACAGATGTCACCAAGTCGGACCAGCTGCAGAACAGTTTCGATTCGCCATAAAAGAATTTGGAAGTCTCGATATCGTTGTTCCTTGAACTGGTGTCTTTGAGCCTGTAGGTATCTTCTCGCCGATCCCAGCCCCTTGCCTTCGCTTACTGTCTCCAGCCCTGGTCCAACTTCTGGCATTTCAACACAGGAAAGGAGGTGCTTTATCAACATCTCAAGCATTATAGATCAACGTCACTCACGCGATACGAGCTACCAGCTCGCCATTGTCTATTTTCTTCGACAGAAGCTCGGCCATGGCGCGGTGGTCATAGTGTCCTCCATAGCAGCACAGCTTGCACTTACACAGACCCCAATGTACGCGGCAAGCAAAAATGCCATGTCGGACTTCGCGCGATCGCTTGCGGGCATGGAGCCACAATTTAATATCCGAGTCAATGTTATGGCCCCTGGCTGTGTCAAGACACCCCTATGGACGTCAGACAAGTTGACCTGGTTCGATGAGCAGACCGATGCCTGGGTGCCTGCTGATAAGGTCGCGCAGACGATTGTCGATCTCATCACGAAGAAAGAGAATATTGGGGGTACTGTGCTCGAGGTCGGAGCGAATCGCGTGCGACAGGTGCAGGGGTCACACGGTAGGGTAGTTAGCTACAGCGAGCAATGATGTATAGTTATAGGTTAATCGCTCAGTTGGCAAATAGCACATCCCCAACTGGCAGGTAGTCCAGAAGGTTTGGAACGCGGGATCCGCCCAGGAGCATCATGTAGCGAGTGATGCCGATTTCCATATCACAATATATTTAGTTATGCCTCCAAAAATATTGGTCCAGGAGAGGCTATTTTTAAGTGAGACAGACATAAACATAGGCACTAAGGGACATATGGTTTGTAGGCTCCACCCGATCCGGAAAGAAAAGGTTTGAAGGGGTGCTGCTGTTGAGATTGATAGCCTTGAAGGGGCTAGTATCGTAGCAGAAATGTAAGTACCCAGAGTAGTTATAGGCCGTCCACGAAAGATATTTGTTGATCGATTCGTGTGCCTTATCAGTAAGTCGCCCATCTAGGGCAGTTCCTCAGATATTGTCAACTTTGAAATTCATAATTTGGAGCTCATGTTCATATTCTGTCATATGCAATCCCAAAACCAACTGTATCAGGCATGGAGCTGTTCGCGTTGGGAAGTATCAATCGACAGTCCTTCGGACTCACTTCCCGGTAGATGAAGAGGTTCTGTATTACAGACTTTTTCAATATGGCTGCTCAGAATACTGGAGTGGGTAGGACTCATTCAACCGAGTATGGGTAAGAAAGTTGTCACTCCGCACGTAGGTAAAGAGTCAGATTTGACCGAGCCATCTGTGCGTTCGGAGGGATCGAGGCGTCCCCGACATAAGTCGTGTAGCTTTTGGGATACAGTACCAGTGTCACTGAAAATTATGGTTATTGGTAGAGGAAGTCCTGACAAAGATCATACCACATTGATTTAAGGATCTTTTAGCACGCGAGGTCTCTTCGATTAAGTAGAATGAACGTCCACAACTTTCTGTGATCCACGCGCACCGGGTCGTTAACGGTCGAGAATCCTACCATTTGTTCTTCCCACACCTTTAGTGTGGCACTCTGGCAACCGAGTCAGAGTTGTACAATCAATTTCAATGGCTTACGATGTCTGAACATGACAAGTACGAATCCATGCAAGAACCCAAGGGTACCAAGCCTCTTTAAGTAAATGTATTAAGACGGCTTCCGGCTCCCTTGTCGTCGTCTCAACGGATCATCGGCCAGTCAACTTTGTGATATATGATATACCGATGCCACGACCAGAGCAACGAGTTATGGCAGGTCACTTGAACAACGATCCTTCCCTGCTATCGAACAGCGACATGGATGAAGTGGGCAGATCCAGGGAACAGCTGCCGTAGGATTACATCAGAAGGAGGGGATGAACTACACCAGCTCAACTCCAGTCCTCATCCCCCGAAAGTAAAACCGATCATTCCGTGCTTCCAGTGCACAAGAAACAAGCAACAACAGCTGGAGGGGCTTAATGGTTGCCCTGTCGTGCTTTTTCTTAGTAGAACGGCGAGAGATGGTGGTGCTTCTTCTCAGTCTTCTTTTCCTCGTTCTCTTCGTCGATCAGTTCTTTCAGTGTCAGGGGGAAGTAGTCGGTTTTGAGATCCTCCCTCGCTTTTTCATCCAGGAGGGTAATGTGATCGGAAGTGTCTGTTTGATCGTCATAGGACCAGATGTTCATGTTTTCGTAGTTGTACTTCTCGTCGAATATCCCGTACAATGGGAAGTTCTGGGAGTAAAACCGGTATTCTCCATCATTTTTGACCCTCCACATCCTACACAAACTATTGTGCATGTAGAATTTTGCCACATCCATCCCTTCATATGGCGGTGGGCAACATCGTAAGGGACCTGGCACTCTATAAGGCATGTTCTGACGGTCGTCATGCTTGGGAGCATCTTTGTAAGTGGTGTACGGTTTGTTCTTTTTCCACTGACAGGTTTTGACCACATTATGACCTGTTGCGTCCCACTGCTCACAGAAATCCATCCATTTTGCAAGCGTAGCTTTGGCGATTCTCTCACACGTGGGCTCCAAGTACGGATAACATATATTGATAGTTCGGTTGACCACAACATCGCCCCAGCCGACTTTGACTGTGTCGTAACAACCTTCTGGTGTGATACTCCGTGGGAGGGGTGTAGAGGCAAGGCAATCCCTGGGTTGGATGGATCTAGCAGGAGGCGGAGCGGCACTCGCAATGGAAATACCTATCGCATTGATCAGATTGGTCAAAGCTGAGAGAGCGACCATTCTGAGGTTTGATGTCGGTATGGCAGAGATCGCGACGATGTCTACTGTAAATGTACGGCTATCGACCCTGGCATCAGGCTATAAGTTACGAGTCATAGCATCCTGCAATATATATGCCTGAACAAGTCAAAGTTTGGGTGACTTTGCGTTGAGCTTCGCCGATGCTAATCAGAGCTGAACCAGTGGAACCATTGTATATTGGCTCAAATATTAATAATGTGCTACAGAGCATTCTCTGCTGAGCCAGGCGCTAACAGGCTGAACCGCTGGTACGACGCATGCAGGTGACATATATGGATCGACCAGATCGCAGTCCCCAAGGTTTGATTTGGACTGACTCGACTCAAAATGTCAAATTTTGCGGAACAGGATAGGCTTACGCAGTGGTTGACTCTTGGGCAAGTGAGGCTTCTTCCGATGGGTCTTGGGGAAACCTGTCCTAGGTTGCAGCCCATCGAAAGAACCACTTCCGCTCGACTTGGAATTTCGCCGGGGACTCTGCCACTGTGGAAAGTACCTTGTTGGCGTCAGATGCTTCGCGCAGAGAAATGTTGCAATTTGTAAGAGGATGTGTTTTCGCCAACCGCCCGTTCGACTCCCTGCCTCCAATCCCGTGAAAAACGGGGAAATACAAAGAGGGCAACAAGGGAGTGGGCCTCGGCGGACTCAGCCCGTTTGCTCCAAATTTCCCCAAATCTGATCAGCCATCTATCTACACTCTCAGAAACACTCTTGTAGGTGCTTAAATGGGGAACTCCCTGATGAAGACCTCACACTAATCTAGATATCTTTAATTTCTACGTGGCGTCAAAATGAAGATCGGGTTTGAGGAAGCTCAGCAGTTGGCGGACCAGGCTCTGCGCAAGATTGGGTACCAGGAAGAGGACATTCCCACGATCCGCGACCATCTGCTTGACAGCGAGCTCCGAGGCTACGGTATCGCCGGACTCGCGCGAATTCTGAGTATTGCTGATAGACTGTCCGGTAAGATGCCATCATCTGCCATTGAAGTGACCTCGGATTCGCCCACAACATCCCAGCTCAATGGCAAGGACACTCTTGGCTATCTGGTGGCCCACAAGGCGACGAAGGTGGCAATCGAAAAGGCCAAAGCTTGTGGTGTTTCAGCCGTGGGAGCCAACAACACCTACTATACTGGGATGTTATCCTACTATGCTGAGATGGCGGCGGCCGAGGACCTTGTAACCGTCATCGCCTCGAACTGCAGCCCCTGGGTGGCTCCGGAAGGCACCTACAAACCTCTGGTTGGCACCAACCCTTTCTGCATCGGGGTCCCCACTGATGGCGTCCCAATCATCTACGACATTGGAACCTCTCGGATCATTCATGCGCAAGTGATGCTGGCTATTCGCAAAAACGAGCAGTTGCCCCCGGATACAGCATTCGATGAGAACGGAGAAATGACAACCGATCCTGAGCAGGCATTGAAGGGAGCCTTGGCTGTATGGGGTGGTGCAAAAGGAAGTGGTTTAGCCATTGCGGTTCAACTACTGGGCATCCTGGCCGGGTCCCCTGCACTGCCACCAAATCTTGAAGAATTTGGATACTTCATCATGGCTATTGACCCAGCAAAATTCAGGCCTATGGCTGATTTCAAGCGCGAGGTCGGCAATCTTATCACTGCTTTCCATACGACTCCTACCCTTCCTGGTCATGCGCTGAGGCTTCCATTTGAGCGTTCAAACCATCGCCGAGCGGAAACCAGAGCCACTGGGTATCTCGAGGTGGACGACGTTGTGATCGAGCGGCTCGAAGCATTGATCTCGCAGCAGTGATCAGAGATAAAGCGCCTGATAATAAAGATGATATCAATCACGTTTTTCTGGTCGGGGCGCATGGATCTCAGGGATTAAACCTTTTCCGAGCAATGCTCAGGACAGAATATTCTGTCTCGAAGTTCACATATCATCTTTCATTGGATGATTAAATATCTTGTCCGCAGCAACGAAATGTCGGTGATATCTCAAATGTCCTGCAAATCCCATCACATTCGCAAGTACTCAAAGGAAAACTCGGCCTAGCTTTTATTAGAGCTTGATCTGCCCATGAAGTCCCTTATATTCCATAGGAGACTGTAAATGTGCGCCGACACTGTGCCCCAAAATGCATACTCGGTTATCCTGTGAGGTGGCCCTGGAAAGGGATACTGATGAGAACAAGAGTCCCAGATCGAGGCCCGACAGGCGCACGATGGTTCCTGCGATACGAATACGTTTGTCCCATCTTGAAAGGCTGGTTCATTCTGCATCTCAAGGCCTCACGTACGGTCGGTATACAGGATCCCACATCTGTGCCTCCACCCATTCTTGCAGTTCCTCATCAGAGTCGACAGGAATATCTGTCGCCTGTGCAAGCCCGTCCTCCAGAGCACATCGAATAACTGCCATTGCGATCTTGACGCTGACTGGCCTAGCCTGTTCGACGCCTGGAACAAGGGCCTTTTCAGGATCCTGCATGGCAGGAGCTTCCTTGGCCAGTGCAGTCACCGCTGCGACGAGCATCTTATCTGTCACGAGTTTTGTCCGACACAAAACGCCGCCCAAACCTATGCCGGGGAAGCAGACAGAGTTATTGCATTCCGCCACCTCGATCTCCCTACCATTGTGCTTGACAGGCGGAAACGGCGAGCCTGTAGCAACGAGAGCTCGACCATCCGTCCAGTAGATGAGGTCTTCCGGCTTGGCCTCATGGAGACGTGTAGGGTTGCTAAGAGGTAATATTATTGGCCTTTCAACGTGTTTTGCCATCTCCTGCACAGCTCCTTTGGTGAAAGCGCCGGGGACTGTGGATGTCCCTATCAGGACATGAGGTTTGACCTCGGCGATGATGGATTCGAGGGATTTGGTGTCTTTACCTTGCCACTCGGACGCCTTGCGCGCAAAGGGTTTCTGTGCAATCGAGAGAGTGTCTTCCATGTCGTCAAGAAGCAGACCCGGTTTATCAACACACCTGAAACGGTCAGTTCCTCCTTCATGATCGCGGAGAGTCCTACCATATTTGGTGCGCAACATCTTCTTTACTCTTGTCGGACTGAGTGGCGATGGCCGCTTGTACTTGCTCGGCAATTCCACACCCGGCAGTCCCAGCCCCAAAAATAACCACTCTCAAGTCCGACATCTTGGCCCCATTGATATGCAAGCCGGCCATGATCGCAGCCAGAGTCACACACCCCGTCCCTTGAATATCGTCATTGAAAACAGGGAATTCACTGCGATATTTGTCGAGCAGCCTTCGGGCATTGGGAAGACCAAAGTCCTCGAAGTGGACATAAGCCTTGGGGAACAGCTTTTTGGCTGTGTGGATAAATCTGTCGCAAAAATTGTCATATTCTTCACCTCGGACACGTCTAAAGTGGTGTCCGAGATAGAGTTTGTCATTCAGGAGTTTTTCGTTGTCTGTGCCTGTGTCGAGGACGACTGGAAGAGTACGATTTGGATGCATTCCACCACAAATGGTCATCAGAGCCAACTTGGCCACGCTAATCAGGATGCCTCCAACCCCTTGATCGCCGATGCCCAGGATCTCTTCTCCATCACTGACCACGATGTAGTCGACCCCCCCCTCGGGGTCTTTCTGTTGAACAAACTTACTCAGTCGCTCCTCTACCTCGTCGGGGTGTTTGATGCTCAAAAAGCAACCATCCGGTCTGCGGAAGATTCGAGAGTAATTCTCTATGGCATCACCTTCGGTTGGAGTGTAGATGATACTGAACATTTCTCGCAGGTGGTCTTGAATCAGACGATAGTAGAGCACCGTATTTTGCTCAGCCATTGAGGTCATGAAGGTGTTTTTGGAGAGGTCATCTGGCTGATTGCAGTACTGCTGATAGGCACGCATGACCTGTTCATCGAGTTTCTGGATATTGGTTGGCAGGAGACCCTTGAGGCCGAAGTCTAGACGTTCCTGCGATGTGAAGCATGTCCCCTTGTTGTAAAAAGGGTTATCAAGCAGTACGCGGCCATAGAGGGGCACTTTTAGCGGGCCTTTATTGGCGAGCGGAAGGTGGTCAAACTTGCCCTGTCCCATGTTTGTCGTATGTTTTTTGGAAATTCCTTTTCACTCCTGTAAGAGGATACGGCAGGCGGTCGGGGTAAAAGAATAACTTGACAGGTTGTTGATCAGAAGTGATGTCAATGACGCGCTGGAGAAGCTCTAAGCAGGCTGCAGAATGCATGTCACTGTGGTGCCTTCTCATTGGCCATGGATTTTCCAGTGCCGCCAATGTGGAGACTTATGACACGCCAATGATGTGCGTGTTTTTCTTGGTCCAATCGACGCAGGTGCAATTCCTTCTCAGATGGGAACTACCTCGTATACAAGTATCCTTCACGTCCCTAGGGTTGCTAGTCTTCGTTTTGAGCGAAATACTCTCGGGCCATCAGATTGACAACCATGGCAGCCTCTTCGAGGGACTGAACGACTTTAACATCGGCTCCCAAGCCAGAGCTGCTACCCTCTCGATCGAGGTGAAGAGCTTCCCAGCCAGCACCGACAGCACCGACATAGTCTTTTACGTACTCGTCTCCGATATGTATTCGTAGCATCCTCGAAATGTCCGATTGGTGGCTGATGGCCGATGACACCTTTCTGAACGCGTCTGTTATGCTAGAGGCAGGCTCGGAGTTCTGTTCGGATCGAGAAATAGGCATTGGAAACACGAGCCTCAGGGCTTCGAGCCAGATTTTCTCCTGTGGCTTTTCTGCGTCGGCGTCGTAGCTCGTGCACAGGAAGTCGAAGTCGTGCTGGGGATTGTAATAATCTCTGAAGGGACTATCGAAGACCACTTTGGACGCGTCGCGGAGGTTATCCATGTGCGTTTTCATTACGCTTTCGAAATCTGGAATGCTCGATGGCCCTACACTGAAACCCATGTCTTGTAGCACCACCCTGACTCGAGGGTCGGAATTTGTGACAATTCCAGTCGCCACCAAGGGTCCTTCTGGATCAGCAAACTGTTTTTTTAGAGCGGCCATGCTCTGGAGAAAGGGCTTCACGTCCGGGAAGGGTTCATAAGCAGCACTGGAGGAGAAGTGTTTGTAGAGGGCAGACCCCAAATCCCTCGGGAGCGCTGCTTCTCCTCCTTCCACGAGGTCGCCGAATGCACGATTGACGACCTTGGTCCACCATTCCTCCGGACTTCCGAGTGTCCTCTTGCCATAGTTGGGGTAAGCGGCGTTATAATGCTTGAAAGAAGATCTGAACGATCGATCCAGCTGCTTGAGGTCGACTTTGGTCTTGAGCCCGCAGTTCTCGGCAACCTGGAGGTACTGCACAGATACTGAGTGCCGGAAATTGTATACTGTTCCAAGGGCGTCAAGGGTAACCACGAGCATGGGGACTTTCTTGGGATGTAAAAGTGCACTTAACAAGCCCATTACCGTCTACAGTGTCATAGAGCCAATACTTTGAGGTGTCTTCAACGGGTAAAGAGCACGGCAGGCGAGGGACAAGGAGATGAGAAATGAATGAGCGCTGTCTCAATCAGTCGGTTGACTAAATCACTTATTGTTGCCGTGATCAAAGGCAAAGATGGAGTTTATTTGAAGGGAATTTTAGGCCTTAGCTTTTGGTGGCTTGCTTCGACCCGCCTTTGGCGCTACTGGCCGCTGCGGTCTGGCGATTTGCAATCCATACACAAGAACTTCTCACAAATTTGTCAACCGACGTTGCTGGAATTCTACGTTCTCTTGATTTTTAGATACCTTTAAACACCCTCTTCACTCTCCCTTGTGTTCTGTCCCTCATCCGCCAAACTGTTTTACTCGAAGCTCCACCGCGTCTCACGACCCTTACGTTCGTCCCTCAGTCTCTCCTTGGCCGCCTCATCCGTGTCTCTCGACAAGCAGCGATCCCCCACCAAAGCGAACTTTTCCTCATCCTTTTTGCGCGCCATGGCGCCTCCCCATACCAGGGTCGCCATTATTGGCTCCGGCCCTGCTGCTCACACCGCTGCCATTTACCTATCCCGTGCGGAACTCAAGCCCGTTATGTATGAGGGCTTCCTTGCCGGTGGCACCGCGGCGGGCGGTCAATTAACAACAACTACCGACGTGGAGAACTACCCGGGCTTTTCCAAGGGTATTAGTGGCACAGAGTTAATGGAAGAGATGAAGGCACAATCTCTCCGGTTTGGTACCGAAATCATCACCGAGACAATCACAAGGGTCGACCTACAATCACGGCCGTTTCGTTTGTGGAGAGAATACCAAGATGGAGAATCCGATGAACCGGCGCACACGGCCGATGCGGTCATCATCGCGACAGGCGCAAATGCGAGGCGCTTACATTTACCCGGTGAGGAGACATATTGGCAAAATGGTATATCTGCCTGCGCAGTCTGTGACGGCGCTGTCCCCATCTTCCGCAACAAACCGCTCGTCGTGATCGGGGGAGGCGATTCTGCTGCAGAGGAGGCCATGTTTCTGACCAAATACGGCTCCCACGTCACCGTGCTGGTCAGGAGGGACAAACTGCGAGCCTCCAAAACCATGGCAAAACGCTTGTTGGCGAATCCTAAGGTGACAGTCAAGTTTAACCACGTCGCAGTCGAGGTGCAGGGAGAAGACAAACCTCGGGGACTGATGACACATCTAAAAATCAGAAACGTGGTCACCAAGGAAGAGGAAGTCCTGGAAGCCAGTGGCTTGTTCTATGCCGTTGGCCACGACCCAGCAACTGCGATCTTCAAGGGTCAAATGGACACAGACGAGGATGGTTACATTCTGACAACGCCGGGCACCAGCTATACCAGTATCTCGGGTGTGTTTGCGGCTGGAGACGTGCAGGACAAACGATATCGTCAGGCCATCACCAGCGCCGGAAGCGGATGCATAGCTGCTCTTGAGGCGGAGAAGTACTTGGCCGAGTTAGAGGATTCTGAACTGGACCTTGAAAAGGAGAAGCAGGCGAAGAAACCAGAGATCAATGGCGAATCCGCCCCAGAGTATCGATCCAACCCGCTGCTTTAATTTTAATATTGCCACAGGTAGATATTAGGCCGATAGATGCTAGAGATGCCTCGAACGCGAAAAACAACCAATGTACAACCTGATGCACATTT
The DNA here is from genome assembly GCF_001651985.1 of Fonsecaea erecta. NCBI lineage: Eukaryota > Fungi > Ascomycota > Eurotiomycetes > Chaetothyriales > Herpotrichiellaceae > Fonsecaea > Fonsecaea erecta. The sequence goes on along the minus strand of NW_017387248.1, from coordinate 2,650,653 downwards.
CTCATTGTACATACAAGTCCAGCCAGCCTCTATCGCTACACAGCAATGAAAGTAGTAGTACACAAGTCTACTTTAGCAGCCTCTTAGGCCCTCATCTCCTTCTCAAATACCATGCGAAAGCTGTACCATGTACATCAGCTTGGTAAGGGCTGGGCACCTCCGCCAAACCAGGTCTTGCAACGGGATGTCTCAAGTATACCGCCGCGCAGATGTTGTGATTGACTTCGAGAAACCGCGGAATGAAGGCAAACGCACTCATGTATTCGCGCGGCATCCAGGGAGTTGCGTATGGCTTGGAATCATCAACTGGGTTCTCGTGCATAGAGCGAAGTGCAGCATAGAGTTCGTTGTAATCGGCGTCAGTCAGGATGCTCTCCTGCTTAGGTTCGGGGGGGACCGATTCAGCCATTGTCCCTGTCTTTGGACTTGGATCTGAGGAAGACGTCTTGTCGTCTTTTGCAGAAGGCAGGCTGCTAGCGCCGGCGTCCAGGTTTTCTTTCCGGATGTTTAGCTGGTGTTGGATTTCCGCAAATTGAGCTTCAAGGCTGTCTGTGAGGATTGTCGACGAGGAAGATCGTGATAGCAGCTTTTTGATGGCGATGGAAAATGCTCGAAGGTCCTGCTTCCGCTTCGCCCCGATATCTCGTTTTGACGTCGCGAGGATACTCTTCGCTTTGGCACGTAAATCTTTCAGCACCTCCCGCGGGTCTTTATCAACATCGACGTCTTCTTCAGTCGCTTGTTCAGAGGCTGCTCCTTCTTCAGCAGACTCTGCTGACATTTCTCCAGTGTTACCCTCATCCCCGCCTTCTTCGCTCCTAGAGGTATTTAGCAGGAGCTTGGGTGCTCCCGTCGCCCACATGACTCGTTCCGGCTCAACCTGGAACATATCTCCAGGGTTGAGCAAATACCCCGGGTATCGCATCTGTTTCTTGCGTCAAATCTATTCCACTGTGAATCATCGATCTCAGCCTCACCTGTTTGCCGTTGACCTTTACCGCTCCATGTACCACAAACTGCCTTGCTTGACGAGCGCTACTTGCAAACATGGCTCTAAAGATGGCAGTGTCCAGTCTCCGCTCCATCGGCGCAAAGGTCATTTGCATGTATGGTATTGCTGTTGTCGTCTTTTGCTTCCCTCTCGCCTCCAGCCCTGAGCCACGGCCAGCAGATTCCAGCGAGCCATCATTGGAAGCCAAATATTCTGCATCCATGGGGACCACGGACCGAATCCTCCTGTCGAACATTCGCAGCCACTGTTTCTCGCGGATGTGTTCGCCATGGTAGTTGCGCGCCAAAGATTTTGACATCCACTTCTGTTTGAAAAAATTATGTGATCTGCCTGAATAAGGCATCTGTCGTGCCAGGTTGTAGAGGTTGTATTTGTTCCATGATTGTCGGATTTTCTGCCCAAGTAGTTAGCGGCTAAACCGACAGGAAGAGTCCAGTTGGACTCACAACTTCAGTTAAAAGGTTTTTCTTCACCTTGAGCGGCGTCGGAGGCTTGCGCGGCATGGTTGAGGATTGCGTTGACACTGCTGCGGTGCATTGAAAGATCTTGTGGTCGATGCAGCTAGAAAAGAGTGGCCAGACAAGGATATTGAGTTTTGCCGAAGATCACGCAGATATTTTTCTTGGGCTAATTCGAGGCTCAACACCACCAACCGAGACTTCGATCACTGTTTTCACGATGTCATTGCCATTGACGATATACCGAAGCAATGAATCTCCTGTCTACCTTTTTTGCTTGTTTGTTATCTGAAATCTATGTGCCATTGGTACATGAGGCAAAGTGCCAGATGGAAGTTTGCTTTGCAGAACTTACCGGCAGCCGGTAAATTCAGAGGACATCATAAAGCAGGCGCCCAACTGTTGGGCATAAGTGTAAAGATTGGCCGATCTACGACTCAATGCTGCTTCTGGTGTGTCTGAGTAATGGCTTCGCATCAACGGCATGCTAAATGTCGGGCTATGAACTAGCATCAAGGACCTACGGATTGAGATAAAGTGGTCAGCTTCAAATTCGACGTTGGACGGCGACAGCTCCGTCCTACGAACATCTTCACGCGAGAAGTGCATCCCGGAATTGCAAGCAACCTTTAGTCAACAGACTGACTTCTCTATTACCCTGGTCTAAACCTCCTCGTCCAATACTCATTAAACTCGTAACAGGCCATGAAATCAACCCTGCATTGTTTGCCAGAAGTAGTCTGCGTAAAACCACTTTGAGAACTTAGGATCGATGTTGACAACGTGCACATCACCCTTCTTCGTGTTTGCAATTGTCGCCTTATTGTAATTCCCTGCCTCGTCCTGCTCTAGGCTAATGCCAAGTGATCGGTATAGCCAAAGACGTAGTCTAGTCTGAAGTCAGTAGCGGTTCTCGAATTCCGTGGTAGCTAACGCACACGGTGGGATCATCAACTTCTCGAGCCTGCCGGGTATTTTCGTCGCCCTCGACACCTTGCTCTTCTAAGGAGGACAGTCGCATCTTTAGCCGCTCAAGTTCTGCTTCGAGCCTCTCGGTCTCTGCTTCAACCTCTGAGGCCTGTTTGGCGATTCGGAATTTTTTGGTGTCGAGTTGGACAATCTCACTCGCATGCCGGCCACTATCATGGCTGGTGAGCACTTCTTTGTGCTGGGACGAAAGAGTCGCCAGCTGTCTAGACAATTTCCTCAGGGCGGTCTCTGCATCTCGAATTCTAAGCTCGCGCGACTGTTGCAAGGTGGAAAGGGAGTCATTGACACGCGACAGGGCGGCTTTGTCGGGTGCAATATTGAAGTTTGAAATCGTTGCGCGGATGAGCTACATCGTGTCAGGCTTGCCTTCAGACTGACAGAATCATTCGATTTACTTACAGTGGATGGATCTTCGTCAAGGAGCATTTTGAGTGATGTTGACCTTCAATAATACAGTGGTGATACGACAAGGGAATCGTGGTGAGGGAGATGTGATCATCTACCTAGATAGGTAGTTTGCACATCCCTTGTTGACATTGGTTGTGGGGAGCAACCACGCAACCGCAGCACCCCAGGTAGGTTCGGAGCCCGACGTCATGCCTAAGCCACTGTTCCGATTGCTGAGCCACAGGACCCAGGTCCATTCGCCGATTTCCATGCTCAAAAGTATCCAACAGAATCGAACATTTTGAGTCTATAACTGACCCATTATCTTGCGCGAACCTTGTAAATACCCGCTTGAAAACTGCGATGCCTTCAAATCTACCGTACGCCGCCGACGCTGAAAGGTTCTTGTTCACCTTTGATTTCTGTGGGTGTCAGGTCTGACTCTATCTGCTGCAGCCCTCTGAAACCTGCGGAACTACAAGTTCTGCGTGCCCAGTACGAGAAAGAAGGTGAATATGTTGGGGTTCAGACAAAGTTCAATTATGCATGGGTATGTTATTCAACAGACCTGGCGATACCGATGTGCGAACTGATGAGGTAGGGCCTGATCAAATCCAACCAGCGGAGCGAGCAACAACTGGGCGTTCAACTACTCTCTGACATCTTCAAGACAACCCCTGAAAGGAGAAGAGAATGTTTATACTATCTGGCCTTGGGAAACTACAAGTTGGGAAACTATGCTGAAGCAAGGCGGTACAATGAGCTATTACTGGAGAAGGAGCCTGGAAATCTGCAGTCCGCTAGCCTGCGACAATTGATCGACGACAAGGTATCCAGGGAGGGCCTGATGGGTGTTGCAATCATTGGCGGCGTCGCTGTGGCCGCAGGTATTGTTGGGGGTATCTTGATGAGAGGGTCACGAAAGAGGTGACAACCTAATCAGACATCTTGCGTTTGCTTTGAGGCTGTGTATGATATTGCCTGGCAAGGAGAATGCCTGGCCTGGAAGAATGACTTGGAATGGCGTCGAATAATGCACATGAACAAGCCAAACAAATGATCATATGCTTCCATCGTTGTTTAGGGTAAAAACACAGGTCGGCTGCATTTCTCCCAGAATCACCTTGCGCTCTGTTGTACCATACAATCGGGATGGTACAAGTTTCCTTTTATGATAACTTGAGCCAGTGATGAGCTGGTGATGCAATCACTCCCCATTCGCGGTGACACGCATACAACGGAAACCTACTGCACTTCATGATCAACTACCCGGTATCGTTTGATTCTTATTAATAACCCCAATATTAATTCGTCCTTTTCCTCTCCGCTCAGTCAGGAAGGACATCTCGTCCTTGTGCGATCAACACCACTACAGTCACATTCGACATTCAACCGCGGGCGCCGCCACTTTACACCCAAACCGTCAAACAATACAAATACCTTGCTCCGCATACCCACGCCACACCAGCCTGCGCATGACAACAGCCTTGCTCCAACGCCTTATATGCGCCTGAAAGACAGCATCTGTCACTCAACTCAATCCTCAATCAACCTCAAACCTTCATCATGTCAAGAATTCAAGGTGAACGAGTCTACTGTCATCAGTGCCAGAATGAATGGGATCGAGCTCATGGAGGACTCACTTGTCCCCGGTGCGAAGGAGACTTCACCGAAATTGTACATGTACTCACCTGTTCATGGGCAACTCAGAGCTAACACCGCACATCAGCTCGAGCCGGGTGAAGCCCCGTCTCCCTACGACTTCGACCGAACTCCGTCTCTACCTTTGCCTGCCGAAACGCCAATGCCACCTCCCGGCGGCTCATATGACCACACTGGGCTAGGGGATCATAACCATTGGTTGGAAGACGCAAGCAACGATCAAGGACCCAGCTTTACCACGTTCGAATTTACGTCCACTGGTAGAGGTGGGAGAATGGTTCTCAGCACCCGTGCATGGACAACCGATGGGCGCAATGTACGAGCAGATGACCTGTTTGAAGTGATTGATGAGATGGAACAATTGCTTACCCGACTGGATGAACTACAGAACCGAAGCACTCCCTTTGACCCTCTATATCCTTTCGGATCCCTGCAACGACCAGGTGTTGGCGGATTCGATGACCCTCAACCCCATTTGCAGCCTGCGGGTTTGCAAGAGTATGTTCCACGAGAACTGTGATAACCTAGTGCTGAATCTTTTCACAGTCTCTTCTCCCTTATTTTACAATCGATGCAACCAGAAACGCTTCGCGGTCCAGACACTGATGAGAGACGACCAGGAGGCCAGCCGCCTTTGGCACTTGACCTTCTCCATCAAATGCTCAATCCCGCAAGTGGTCGAGCTGGTGACATGGTGTTCAGTCAAGAAGCATTCGACCGGGTTATGACACAGCTCATGGAACAACACAATGCGAGTACCGCACCTCCGCCTGCATCAGAGGAGGCTATTCTGTCTCTCTCAAAGAAGAAGGTGGACAGAGAAATGCTAGGCGAGGAAGGTAAGGCTGAATGTTCGATATGCATGGACAATGTTGAGTTGGATAACGAGGTGACCGTCCTTCCATGCAATCACTGGTTTCATGGTGACTGCGTGACAGCGTGGCTGAAAGAACACGATACTTGCCCCCACTGTCGAAAAGCCATAACCGCTCCGGAAGATCGCCCGCGGACGGGACCATCAAGACGAAGACACAGCCGGCGAGCATCTTCAGTATCAAGTCCACGTGCATATCTCCCTGACTCCGCTCGAAACACCCCAGCACCGATCCTAGAAGGTCCCCGCACAATGCGAGAGGTGAGGGAGTCCTATTTTGGAAGGACACAGAACTACGATGTGGAACGCCCAGAAACTCAGCGCCATTCAAGCGTGCAGAGTGATCTAAGACGGCACAGCTCCAGAGCCCAGAGTGGAAACAGCGGCGGAAGTCGCAACGGCGGAAACAACAACAGTGGAAACAGTGGGGGGGTGACAGGCTGGATTAGAGACCATTTGCCATTCTCTTGATGACGGTCAACAGGAAGGCGTCCACTACGCTCGCCTTCGGAATAACATGGACGATGAGAGTTGACGCACAGTCTCCACATTGAAATGTGCTCGAGGACTAGCACTAGGCAGGATGCAAAGTCATTGAGGTGCATCAAGCCATAACAGAGGCTTCATCTAATATCAGCCAAATCTCTCACGACTCTTGGGGTCCTGGATTGGTTCGAAATGATCAAACAAACATCGGGCGGCGTCGGCGGGATTATCTTGAGGGGAGCAAGAATTGAGACAATGGCGCAGCAAATTCTCCAAGGAAGAAAATTGGTGGTCTGGTCTTAATACAGTCGGGAAACACTATTATCCATGAGGAGGGATTCCTTAAGAAATATCAAGCAGCCCATGTAATAGATGGCTTGTGTATTAATGTAGCGAACACCCTCATCGGATTGTTTTAGGCATCTGGACCCATATCATTGCTCGGTACTTTGGTGGGGCGAAAGGCCTCTCAGCCTCTTTCACATGTCCACGCGTTGTCACCTGACAGGCAAACTTTCACATGCATTTCGGCCCGCATGGTCGCTTGCCGCTTCTAGTACCTGAGCCTGCCACTGCCACCCGGACTCCGGCCTACAACGTCAGAGGACTCATGTTTGCGATGGTCACCAATTCTGCGCTCCTCGTCAGCTGGCGGTCTTCTATACTCTGGCCTTTACTGTTCACCTGTGCCTCTCTTCTTCTTTCATTTCTGCATGCGGACAAAGCCAAGATTTGTCCGTGCTTTGGAATGGCGCCGTCTTGTTCTGGCATTCCCTAACAGTCCTTCAACTGTCTTTCGAATCTCCCACCAGTCCGTGGTTCCCGGTGAATACGAAGTATGATAGGTCTGCTATCCAGTCTCCTCTACCGTGAGAGCGCTTGTTCTGATAAGAGTGGCTAGATCATGTGCTGGGCCGGCCGTCGTCTCAGTTCCGCAAAGTCCAGGTCTTTGCAGTTGTCTCATTCTGGTCCCTTTACCTTCTGAGGTAATCTCTCCCTTCTGCTTTGGAAAGCGCTTGCTCATGGCAAGACAAGAGGTGACAAACATGGCCCTCCTCTCATTCGATCCATCTCCCAGCGACTCTCTAAGCGGTTCACTGTCTGGCAATCTGTTGTCCTGACGTTCCTCTGGCTCTACATTTGCCGAAACTTTGCGAAGATCGTTGGCCTCGAATCCCCCGAACCCCTTGCCAATCTGTACAGCCGGGCTTATTTCCGGGCAACATGGATTACCACAGCTCTGGACGCTGGTTTCTGGAGCGCCATGAAGATCAGAAATAAGGCCATTAGGGATCTATGCTCAATCGTGTTCTCGGTATATTATCTCTTTGCGGCAGAACAGGCGGATGAAAAAGTACGCAAAGTTCGCGCCGTTCTCACGGTCGATCATTTGCGAGTGGCATGGAACAAACCAACCACACCTTATCTGAAGTTCTTCACAGCGCTGTTACGCCCTCGCTTCACCAAATATAAGCCACGGCGGATTCGAATCCCTCGCCCAAAGCAATCTCATTACAAGGAACCCGTCGTTGCATGGATGTATTTCGATGGCTCCCTTGCCGAGTTGGAGAGGCAGGAGAATGTGGTTCTTGATATTCCAGGTGGAGGCTTCGTTGCCATGGATCCGAGGACAAGTGATGACAAGTTGCTTGCCTTGGCCGGAAGAACAGGACTGCCAATTCTCAGTCTTGACTATCGCAAGGCGCCCGAATATCCTTACCCATACGCATTGAACGAGTGCTTCGATGTCTACACCCAGATCGTGGCAACTCGAGGTCGGTGCATCGGTATGAAACCAGTCTCCTGCCCAAGGATCGTGATCACGGGCGACAGCGCCGGTGGCAACCTGGCTTGTGGCACGACGTTGATGGTCATTCAATCCAACCAGAGCAGCACGTCTCAGGGGATTCTACCATCCCCTGCTGGACTGGTTCTCTTGTACCCGGCTTTGGACTTCAATATTGGCAGTTGGATGACAGATGATCAGATGGCGCTGATTCGCAACCCACGAACCGCGAAGAAATACGAACGATTTATCAAGCGCAAGAGCGAGGACATTGATCGCCGATATACTCCGACCACTCCAAGGCCCCTAAGTGACGACGAGGACGACCCCAATCACGATTTTTTTGCACCTCGAGCAGAAAGCCCTACGCAGCCGGAGGAGCGGCTTGACCGAAAGAGCACCGATGTCGAAGCACAAAAGCAAGCTGTCGCCCTCTCTAAGCCTCAACCGCTCAAAACAAGACTGGCTGTCTCCAGCATCATCTCCTACTTTGGCGACCGAATTCTCACTCCGGAAATGATGCGTGCAATGATCATTCTCTACGTCGGGCCATATCACCGACCTGACTTTACGACTGATCATTTGCTTTGTCCCGCTGTGGCCTCTGAAGGTCTCCTGGCGAAATTTCCTAAAACATACTTCCTGACCGGCGAACGTGACCCTCTGGTTGATGACACTGTAATTTTCGCTGGCCGCCTGCGCCAAGCCAAACTTCACCTTTTCCAGGAGCGACAAGAAGCTGGGCTCGAGAAATCAACAGCCGAGTTTAATGAGAAGGATCATGTGGAAGTAACACTCATACCAGGAATCTCGCACGGGTTCGTCTCCTTCGTAAGCATTTTCCCGGAAGGTTGGAAACACATCTTCCGCTGCGGGAGGTGGATCCAGGAGATTTTCGAAAGGCCACCACATCAATTCGAGGGTCCAGCGATCGAAAGCAGGTTGAGACAGGGGACATTCACGCACGACTCGGGGAGCTCGCTTGAGCTTGCAACAACGACCGAAACAAGGCATCACAAAAGAACACCTACGGGAGAGAGTATGGATGACGATGCACCATTGGTCATGTCCAGCCTCAGCTCCAGCAAAGAAGCAACGTCGCCGGCCGCGAGAGCGAACGGAACCACGAAAGGGGAGTACGATCGGCGGAAACAGGAAGAGAAGCAAAAAGGCACGGACAATCTTGGCCGGAGCAAGAGCCTCGTAAGTCTCGGCAGTGAGGAGGACCTGCTGAAACGGAGAATGAAGGGATTGACCGTGGCACTATTGGGGTCTCATGATTCTTGACACGAAGATTAAGGCTGTCAGGGCCACCGTAACCCAGGATTTTTCCCTCGTACTGTGGTCAGGGGGTTGATCTTCGTGAGTTATGTTTGAACAGAGTGTGTCAAGTTTAAATCTGTGTCAAGCCAATGTGACCTATATTATGTGACCATTTATTCTTCGCATTAGTCGCATGTTGCTTTTCCCCCCAAAACACTGGGAGCCCATCAAGAATAAATGCGCCTAGCTCGCCTCCAAGAACTTTCAGACTTTCCTGCGCCTCATGCTTTGATCTGACAGATATCCGTTAAAAATCGCCTGGTGTGGTTATCCTCAAACAAATGCCCATCTCTGAATACATGACTACCTAACCTTACAGTACATCTTCCTCTCAAGCCAAACCGTCATGTCTCTTCACCCGTACCGTTCCACGCCACCAGCCTTGCTGACGCTTGACCTCCGAATGAAGCCCATGATCCCGTCTCCTTGGGGCGGAGGGGACTGAGGATGGGGTAAAGGCTCCGACGCCGCCATCTCATGGACATGGGGCGGCGGCGGGGCACTATAAATCATAGAGTGGACAGGTGTTCCGTTCCTATGCATTAAATTAGCGAGTCATGTCCCCTGCACCTGTTTCTGCAACTGGTAGTTCTTGAAGCTTACATGCTCTGCGGAACACCGCTGCTGTACGCTGGGACTGCATACATCTGGTTCGGGCTCGGACTGTGCGGTGAGGTGATGTCGCTTCCTGGCGCCATCGGACCAGGACTTAGAGAATCGCTCATGAGCATGGGATACGCCGGATGCAGTGGGGGCGACATTGTAGGATCATGTGAAGGAACGTATCCGGGAAGAGCTGGAGAGGGCGCCATGCCCACAACGCTGCTGTGCATAGACATATGCTTGGTCGGATCGGTCATATATGACAGGTGGCTATGTGGCGCCTGTGGATTGTAGGACACTTGAGTGGCGTGGCCTGTGTTGGGGCGGTCCTCGGCATGTTTATTGCTGGACCCGCGAGCGCGAGATTGGCGGCCACAAAGATAGAGGGCAACGGCGGCAGCAAGAGCCACAGCGGAGGCTCCGATTGCAATCCCAGCGATAGCCCCACTAGAGAGGCCTGAACCGGAGGATGACTTTTTACTTGGGCTGGTTGCACTGGCGGGGGCAGATCCGGTGGACGAAGTAGTTGCTGACGCGCTGGGAGCCGGAGACGACGTGGTGAATGGATCCTCGCTCTCGTCGGGCCAAGGTTGACCTGGCAGCAACATGAATTGCGATTCAGACGCCAGGTCTTTTTGGTGTTGCAGCGACGTCGTGGCATTGGGATTGATGACCCCAACCATCTGATGGTTGATACATGATCCCGGCGCGCCACAATAGTAGAAGATGGGATTTGTGTCATTGATCACAATCGACCACTGAGGCGGGTCGGGTAAAATCGCATCGACGGGGTAAAAGCCTGAAAAGAATCCGACCTTATCGACACCCGTGTCCTCGTAGGGAACACAAGGATATCCATATTCTGCGCGAATGACCGAGTGATTGGTAGGGTAAAATTGAAACAGAATCGTGTCGCCTGCTTCGGCTAGTGTCACGTCCGGGACAAATGTAAAGCCTCCCTACTCGATGTATCAGTGTTGATCCTTGACATGACTTTCTTGAGAGCGCCCCGTACCAAAGCCACCGCCACCGTGTGTGTTATCGGTCCTTGCGTGGTGCTCGTGGCATTGGTTGAGCTACTCGAACCTGCGCTGAAAGTCGTACTGGAGGAGGTAGTAGCGGGATCAGTGGTGACTGAATCAGTAGGAGTGGTCACCGATGGGTCGGTCGCAGTGGTGGGAGTACCACTGTCCTGGGCAAATCCCAGCGCGGCGAGACTGAGGAACAAAGCAAAGGACTGACGCATCGTGAAGCAGAAGGAGTGGAATCGACGTGGTATTGTCGAGCTCAATTGCCTTTGTGCGCCGGCTGCCGTTGGGAGAGGCCTCCAAGTAACAGAATTAAAGTGACAAACGAACGGCAAGGAAAAGAACGAACGGGGAGAAAAGAGTGGACGAAGGCAGGAATGTGTTGGACCTGACTTACTTGCAGACTCCTGTGAGTGTTCAGGCGAGAAAGCTGAGCGAGCTCTTCGGGGCTTGCTGGCGGTGTCAGAGGCAAGCTGACGGTCGAAGCTAGCTCTGCAACCTGCTTGCGCGATGCAGGGCTCATCCAGGCCAAAGTTGCAGCCTCATGCAGGTACCAACGGGTCCAACTCGCCTGGCACAGGATAGCGTCAGGGCCACAGCTGCAAGGCCAGACTCTCCACAACATGGCATTTCCACTGTCAGAAACAAGGGGAATCTTGCCGAATGGAGTAGGCCTAGTGGCCTGAGATAAACCACCCCCAGGAGATAAGAAATCAACACCAGTTGGGCTCCAACACACAAGGAGAACCCTCGCTAATAAGGCCCAGAAGGCTGCTGGAAAAGGCTAGGTCTGGTCCGCACAAAAAGCAGCTCCTCCCTGGTAACGGCATCCAACTGACCCTCCCAATTGATCCTTTCGTCGGAGAGTCGAAGCATAGTGGACGAAGGGCGCCAGAGATGCCCGGTGCTGTTGCTAGAACTGAGACTCTGTTCTCGTTGTCCCAGACCCATTGTCCTGATGGACTTTGGGGTATCAGCCCGGCGATGTACACGCACGCATGAAAGTCATGAACCTTATTCGGAACCATAGGATAAAAGAGGAAGATGAAAACACGGGAAGAAACACACTGAGGGCGGGGGATTCAAATCGAAGCCCGCTTATTGCGTCTGTGCACAAACCTCCGATAGCCACCTACTCTTACCGGTCAAAAAGCCTCCCTAGCCCTCCAATGATATGGGTCTGACTCATGGGGCGAGGGAATGGCCCCGAAATTGCTTCATGCATGACGAACGCCTCATTTGCACTACCCGTTCTAACCTCCGCCGGGTTGCTTGGTGGCTGGCGTGAAATTGCCTATACGAGGACGGTTCGGCTTTTACGATCGCAAAGAAGAAGAGAATAATAAGCTGCAAGGAGTGGAGAGATTGCGAAAGCGCAGACTACAGCTAGATCGCCCATGAGACCACGCGAGGTTTATACCAAGTGCCGCACTCGATGTGTGGGAAGGCACGTAAATACTTCCCGCTCATACTCGTTGATTCGACTGTTCGTGGACAGGGGTGGCTGCGATTTTCAGGGAACCGTCTTCCAGGACGTAAATCTTCCTAGATACGCCGCACTGTTGAACAAGATGCAACGATTGCAGCGAGCCGTGTCGGTCATGGATGATATTGCTTCGGAGCGAGGAATAATCCTCTCTTAAGCTCTTGACCACAGCCATGGTCATCCCACCTCCCCCAGAATACTTCCAGACCCGAGCATCGGTGCACCCCTCGATGCACGCAACTCATTGCTCCTCTTGATAATATCCCTATCGAGAATCCACCACCAGGACTTGAACACCTTTTCGCCCACTTCCCAATTCATCTCCGAATATGGATTGCCGCCGCTTATCCTTACGCCCTCTGCGCTGTCTTCCAGGTCGTACACAAAGTCCAGCAGGGCCATTGGCGAGGCTGCCCCTGGAGGTCGGAATTCAGGGGGCTGCGACAACACTTTGATCATTCTATCACGCGCCATCGGCCAAGGCAGCAGGTCGATAACCGGGTGATGTGGGATGGTGGTTTGGATCAGGGTCGGTTGCAAATTACCTGGGAGGTCACTGAATTGTGCCGGGTGTGTAGAGGAATCGACAAACGGCGACGTCGAGGTCAAGGACCATATGATATCTTGGACTTTCATCCGTCTGGCGATTGCCATACACCCCCGCAGTAAGGTAAGTTCGGCCATCTCCAAGTGCGCTTCGTCGGGAAAAGAATATGTCACCGCCTGGTCAAACATAAACTGCGCTTGAGGTGTCGGCGGATTGGCCCCCAAACTTCTCTGGACTGCTGGGAGAGGTGGCAGGGACCAAGCCTCGCTCTCGCTCGAAGATGTATGCCTCGATGACGACAGTGGAGTGCTCGGCAGTGAAGGCAACAGCACTGATGTATCCCACAAAGCCTGGTCATCGGTGGGAACGCTAGCGAAGGAATATGCGTCATAGCTAGCAAAGGCATCTGGGAAAGCAGGGAACGACGCAGCTTCCCCCGCCGCCTCGATCTGGGGATTGTGGGCGCTATCATCGCATGATATGTCTGGTGGCTGGAAGGATGGTTGTGATGATTGATTACCAATGGCTGTTTGTGCTCCAATGGCGTTTGGTGATGCGTGTGGGCTCAGGGGCAAAGAAGGGCTCTGAGAAAATACGCTGTTGTCGCCATTCACATCTGCTGCTTGTGCTTCGAGCTTTTGGATGCGCTCTTTCCGTCTCTGGCGATATCGTCGCTGCGCAAGGACATTGAGCACTCGTTTCCTTTCGGCCGCGTTTTCCCCAGGCTGCGGCACCGCCAACGGCGCGGCTTTGCGCTTTACCGGACCTTTCTTTTCCGACATATTATGGCCTGGCAGGCTTTCCATCAAGTAGACAGAACGAACCGAGCCTCCAAGGACGATGACGCCCGAGGACAGAAAATATTCTAGGCAACCAACTTGGAGACTGTGATTCGTGTGGAGTTTTGGGAATCAGTAAAACAGCAGCCAAGAATGGTAGAAATATCAATAGAAAAGAACTTATTTTCTTGGCTTGCGTATTATATCGGTTCTTTTGCCTGCTTGATCCAGGAAGATTGTCACCGCCGTCAACGTGTCGAAGTCTGGGTTTAAGAAGAACACCATCTGCCGACAAACGAACATACCCAAGTGCCCGAGCTGCAGGCCATAACGTTATGGACCACAGAGCGAGACTCCGTAGCTAATCAAGAATACGAGGTTGCATGCGCCATGTGGGGGACAAAGGGGAATACCGAGTATTAACCTGTGCATGGTCACGCGGTTTAGTGGGCCGTGGATCATCGTGACCTATTCCCGTGCTTCATGATCCGAGTACGAAAGAGAGGATGTCCTCGGTGACCTGAGGTGCATGCGTGAGGTACATGCCGTGCGCTGCCTTTTCGTAGATTTTGACTTGGGCTTGCTTTGCGAGGGTCGGAATGAGGTTTGCAGTGGCTTCGGCAGGATTACCTGTGCAGAATAACCATGAGAATCGAGGGATAATACGACAAGCGACTCGAGTCCACTTACTCTGGTCATTGTCACCATGGATAACGAGAACTCTCACGTCCTTCCCGTCCAGTTTCTTCAGGTCATCGGTGAAATCTCTGGTCGTGATAATTTGGACGCAACTCTCAACAGCAACTGCGTCGGCTTGTGCAATAATCCATTCGAACCTTTGCAGTACCGTTTCCGGAACCTCAATGCCAATGTTGAAAGGAACGCCAAACACACCTGGGAGTGCCGTTCTGGTGAAACCCGTGCGATCCTGGCGGAAACCAGTCAATATCATGTCCCACAGCTCTCGAGAGGGCGCCACCGGGTTTGCCTCTGTCTTCAAAGGGAACGGAAGACTAGGACCTAGCCATATTAGACCCTGACATTCTTTTTGTAAGTCTTCTCGCATCTGGAGGTACGCCAAAAGTGATTCTCCGCATCCCATGCTGCTTGCAACGAAGAAGAACTTCCCGATCCTGACCTGATCGATCAAGTCAATGGTGTCTTGTGCGAAGGTGTCGTAAGTGATATCCTTGCTGCGACTGGTGTTCCATTCGCTTTTTCCAAAGCCTCTTCGATCGGATGGAATACATCGGATGCCATATGTCTCGCAGAGTTGCACTATCAAATGCTCGTACATCTGATGGGACATTGGCCACCCATGGATGAAGACTAATGTTTTGCAACCGTTGCTACAATCCTTAGCTGGATAGTTCGTTGGCCGAAAACGAGGGCGGCTGGAGGAAGGTTTATAGTCAACGTAGTGTAGAGGCGTTGCATCGAGGCTGGACTGGATAAAGGGCATTTTGTTGCGTCGAATAAAGTGTTTTCGAGGTCGGTGGTCTCAAAACTCGAATCCGCGGGCTGGTGAATGTAGATGGACGGGGAGACTGAAGAGATTTACGGAACATTTTTGTAGCCGTGGGACGATATAGTTTAATGGGTGATTCTTAGAGATGGATAACGAGAGGCTTGTAGGTCGAGGTTGTTCCATTGCGTTATCATATACATGTCGTTAAGCAACGCTTGTCATCCAGCATCCTACCATACTATCGATATGCTCCTATTTTGACGTGATCACTCAGCCAGTATCGTCGCTCTGCCTGCTCACGGTTCCCTGTCGAGTGGGTGTCGGCGTTGGGCTCCCTTCGCGGTCAAGTCCACGTCCCACGGGTCGGACCCTGCTTCCAACAAAACCTTTTCGATTCCTGCCAGTGCGGCCCCGACCTAACCAGTTCAGTTTCAATTGCTTGTTGAGTTCTTCCATCTTGTTCTGAGCTTCGTCTCCGGACTGGATCGAACATAACACTGAGAGACACTGCAGCATTCGGCCCACTGTTTCCGTGACGTGCGAGGATGAGCTATCAGTTGGCCTGGCCGCTGGTGGAGAACTAAATGACTGGAAGGCCACGTCCTGTGCAGGATTGCTCACCACAGACAGGTTGGACGTGGCGCGAGACCTGCCGCCGGACGTCATACTGCCGAGTAACGTGCTGCTCTGAGAGTTGTAGCTTCCATATGTCGGCTCAACGCCTTGTGCAGTCCCTGGTCTGTCACTTCCACCGCTGTTGCCGCGGTTTCTGTTGCCATTCTCAAATTGCATGATGGAGGCATTGATGCTGTCTAGACTCAGTCGCGAGAAGGTCGACTTGAGCACCTCGTAGCGTGGTAGCACAATGGTATCCCGGTAGTTGATGAGCAGAATACGTCTGACTTCTAGCTCCTCGCCAGCAGCAACCACGAAGTCTGCGCCCTCGCCGGACGCTGGTGATGATGATAGCTTACTCCCGCTCTCATGGCTTGGTAGAGCCCCCCAGAATTCAGCAGCCATTTTGGGCGTGGTCAGTATGCTGCCTCTCCCCTTGAACTCTTGATCAAGAGGGAGGAAGACGGCTTGCATGAAGGGGAGAATTTTCCCAAACACCTCCATCCATATACCCACCAGCCTGGGAACGAGGCTGTTATCGGCGACGTTGCGCAAGGTGTGGTTGAGACTGAGGAATCCAGTCTTCAAAAGGTCTTCCAGATCACCTATCACAATACTGGGATCTTTTCTTTGCACGCATCTCTGCACATGAATGGTGACGAGCTTGTTCAGGTCTTCAACGGCTATTCGAACATCCTCTCCCTCGAATGTGACTAATATCTTTGCCCTCAGAAGGTCCCAAGCGTCATCTGCGGACATGTTGGAGAGGCCAAAATTTGCCCCTGCTTCTTTGATCTCGCTGTATGTGTTGAAATTGCTGACGGACTGATTGGTAAAGCTGGTCCCGAGAGAGGGCCATTCTGAGGTGTCGCTTTCTCCTCGGCTGTAGACAGGTTCGAGGTTGGCAAAGGCTGCCTGAGCCTTTTCTTCCTTTTTCTTCTCCCGAAGAGCGCGGCCTCCATGCCGAAGATCGAGCCCCGAGACTGATTTGGCAAAGTTGGATGACGGATTAGGAGACGGGGGAGCAAAGGAGTAGAGGGATTGCGGGTTGTTGATGTCTACTGGACGAGAGTTCGAGTTGGCAGACGACAGTGGAAGGGTGAAGGTCTCATCTTTGTCCTTGAGTTTCAGTTTCTGGCGTAGACCATGGTGCTTGTGGATCTTGTCTTTCTGCTCTCTTTGCTCCGGAAAAGGCACGATAGTTGACGACGACGGGTTGGCAAGCTGATACAAGGAGGAGGAATTGGAAGACAATGACTCGGTCAGGCTGGCGGTCGAGGCGTTCATGACCTTCGACAGACCACTTGGTGCCAGGCGGCTCGGAGAAGGTAGCGGCTTCTCTTTGGCCTCTTTGTCCTTGTCTCTTGACAGCACAATATGCTTCGGTCTAAACCTCTTCAAACCCTTCTTGGACTTCTCTTCTTCCACTAGTGACACTTGACTTGTCGATGCGAAATTCCTCGGGAACACCACGCTAGCTGCTGTTGCCGCCGCATTGGTGCCTATTAGTCCATTGCGATACTGCTGTTCCGCAGCTGTGGTTGGGGATTGGCCTTCATGAGAGCCTGCCGACCCTCTACTGTTACGCCGACCCTCCTGTTGGCTCTGCTCTTGCGGGAATGGCACCGTCTGCGACCTCTTGCGCGAATGGTTCGTGGCGTTCAGGTGTTGCATCGCAGCCTGGGCCGCGATCTGAGAAGGGTTGAGCGCAGGCATCCCGGTGTGGTCGTGAAGTTGAGATTGGCTTGCCAGCGAGGCAGAAGGCATTGAAGGTTCGAAATAGCCCTGTGAGTGCTGTCGTGGGCGGTGCTTTTGCAACTCGGGCGGCGGGCCTAGATGCTGTTTTGCGCTGCCATCACGAGGCATATACTGTGCGGATGGCCGGTGGTGGGACGGAAGCGAGGCATTGCTTGTATTGTTGTGTGAAACAAACGTAGGTAACTGTTGGTTGTACGGAGATCTCTTTACGACTGAGAGTCGTGAAGAGCCCGAGGTGTCGCTGCCGCTCGAGCTGGGTCGGTTGCTCTGCTTCGAGCCCGCGCGTGACGGGTTAGGTGAAACGGACGAGGCAGGAGGAACTGGTGACCGCAGTCCGGTCCGTCGCTGAGGAGGTAGTTCCATGATTGAGTAGAGCAAGTGTGCGAAAAGCCGTCTGGCTTGAGGGCGGTAGGAGGGTGTAGCGGGATGGGAGGTCACCGGATCACCAGTGTGGGAGGCATTCCACGGCAAACAAGCCACAGGCTAGCACCATCGATATGTCCGGCTCGCTTTACACGCTTAAGAAAACAAGTCGAACTCGTTCGCAGAAGTAAGAACCGTGGGGTGGGGGATGAATGCACAGGTGAACTGATAGTGTTGACGTGGGTGTTGCTGTTGGAGATCCCAGTCCATCCGACCCCCCGCTGTTTTCGATCCTCTTTTTCATCAAACTCGCCCGACCTTTCCAATCTTTGCATTCGAACAGCCTAGACTTACTGGGCCATGTCTAACATCGCATATGATTCCCCCGCGGCTCTCACTGCCACCTACGACTCACCTTCTGGTTCGAGACATTTCCAGAACACGATCTCAGCGCCAAAACACGATGAGGACGGATCACTCAGCGTCGAAGCCAAGAAGAAGTATGTGTCCGAACTACGCGCGTCGAGCAAGAAACTACAGGAGGACATCAACAAATTCCTGACCGAAAAAATGGAAGAAGATAAGAAACAAATTGGAAAAGACAGCGAGAACGGAACGCCAAAGGAGAGGTCGAAGGATGAATTAGAAGAAGAGAACTATGGCGAAGAGAACGAGCAGGATGAGACATAAAACTGAAGTCGCTCATGGGTATCAAGGAGTCACTAGCTTATGGAAATCGTTCCGTTAGACAACCTTCACGGCGATCTCGCTTTGCTTGCGCACTGCGCATCCAAGGTGCACGACGGAGTTGCTGTGTCGAGTGTCAGCGCACAAAAACATCACGGGGAAAGGAGACCAACTCACTCGGGGAATACGCTGATCACACTGCTACCAAGTCGCTTATAGCAGACGCCGCATACTCGATCTTCGTCGATTTTCACTTTTCTCCCTCGACCGCCAGATTGGACGCCGTCCCCAAGTAGCAAAGCGGCCTGTACTCGAACAGCATCCACCTTTCTCAGACCAGAAACTATCATCGACTCGTTCATGATAGTATTGGCATTCCGAATCCTTCCACGGAAGTAGAACTCTAGCTCCTTCACCAGCAAATCTTCCGGAATCAGCTCCAAGGTCGAGCTTGCTGGCAACCTGGGTCCGTGGCGGGCCATCAACTCAATAGCCGGTCCGAAAAGTGCCTGCTCTCCTTTCGGGGGATTCAAGTAGAGGTTAAGGAGAATATGATATATTGATTGCTCCTCATCAACTGGGTCGGTGGTTGAAAGCCTCCGACGAGAAACCAACTTGCTGGAGTATTTGCCGGTTGCCTCCAGGTGCGTTTGATTGCAATATTCCTCCGCTTTGCCCGGATCACGCAGTTTGAACACATAAATTTCGAGGGCTTGCTTGTGATTGCCCATCTTGCTAAAAATAATGGCCCGAGCTTCATAGAATGTCGGATCATCCCGAGGCAGTAAACCCAGTGTCTTTGCAGGAGAATACTGATCAGATGTCCTCAACAATGTCAGGAACCTGTTCAGAAGATCGTCACGATTTGTTGCGGTCGAATCCTTCAAGCGCTCAAGATATAGAGCGGCCAGCCGCTGATGCAGCTCAGGCGTCAGGTCGTCCAGTTCGTCCACCACATGTTCGAGATACCGCAATGCTAGGTCTATATTGATAGTCTCGAGGAATGCGAGCACTTTCTCACGCGGAAGTGACTCTGCGTTTTCCGTATCGCCCAGAAAGATCTCCATTGCCATTGCCGGGTCTGTCTCCAATGGCCACCTGGCAAATTCAAGTATCATGTCAATCAGGTCGGGACCCAGATTCTGAAGGTACGAGACCGTCCTTGCAGGCCCATGCAGCTGGGGATCAATATCTTCGGTCTTTTCGGCTTGTCCAAACTTTCGCAGTCGCTCTAGCGCTTGTCTGTGCAGTCTTTTCCCGTATAAAAACTCGATCAGATCATTGTAACGTTCTGTCTCTTCTAGCTTTGCCATCACGACCTCGGGGTCACAGAAGTTGGGGATGCGGAACAGGGATCCAGCAAGCGAGGGTGTGGCATACATATGCGCACGGAAGAGGGTGGTGTCGACGAGCTTGGCCACATCCAGTAGCTTGTCGGCAAGGTCAACATCATCCAGCGTTGGGAGCCCAAGAAGGTGTCCTGTAATTTGCCGGATATCCTCAGACTGGGCTGCAATTTGGACTTCAGCTAGATTGCGCACTGTCTGGTCCGGGTTAAAGAATCGTTGCAGTCGGCGGCGAACATCAGCAAGAAATGCCTGAAGTTCTCGGGCAGCAGTTTTAAGTTCCTTTTCTGAGAAGCTCTCACCTCCTTTGCGGTCGGCGGTTTTCACGCTGTGTATGCTTGCCGCGTCAGCCTCTGAGGGAATCATCTTGGTCGTCTTTGTAGGGCCGGAGGGAATATCTGTCTTTTTGGGCAGTTTTCGGAGACTGTCGTCAGGCTGTGGCTCCTCTTCGCCTCCCATGGCACCGTCAAGTTCCTCGTCCGCGAGGTCACCTGCAATGACTGCTGGATATAGCTTGATGACACGCTCAGGAGGCGCAGAGACCTCACTGAACAAGTCAAGGGCATCTCTGAATTTCTTTCCGTCGAACAAACGCTGGGCCTTTTGCATCTTGATCTCGCGCAATCGTCCAGCTTTATTCTTAATGAGGGTCTCTTCTATCATCTCCAACAAGCTGATTGCCTCATCAAGTTGACTACAATCAACCAAGGCATCAATTTGCGCATCGTAATTCAGCCCTTGCATCCTCCAGACGACACGTTCGCTGGCAACCAGAAATCCTTTCCCTTGATGGGCCAGACTGATGTTCGGATTTGGGACCTGAAGTAACACCGCACCAGGAAGATCAATTGACTGAAGTAAAGCGAGCGTCTGAGGGTTTCGGACTTCCAATACGCCTTTTGCAGCTTCTTGCAAAGCTAGGAGGTAAGGATATGAATATCCGACCGCATGAGGGGCCACCCGCCATGGAACCTGGCGTCGAGGAATTGGTTCTCCGTTGCGGTCGATGAACAGGGTGTTGACGTCCTTAGCCAGCAGCATCTCCTTTTCCCCGAGTCCGGTTGCAAGTGGTGCTGGGAACATCGATCCCATACCAATATAGCTCATTGTACCTCCCAGCCTACTGCTCTCTTGGCCGGTAAGACCACCAATACTCCCAGGACCGATAATGTCCTTCAACTGATGAGACTCAACGTCGACAAGTACATAGTTTGCACTGAGCCCGGCGATAACCTTGGTACCCGTTGCCCAGGTTAAGCACTTGATACTGTGCGACAGCGCAACCTCAGCAGCGTCACCGTCGAGTTCTCCATCATGCCATGTCCAAATGAGCAACCTCCTCTTGACGGCAACTGCTAACCTGCTGACAAGGGTAGGCACGCCAGTTGACGAATCCTTGACGATGTTACTTGTGGCGGCAAAGGTGCTGGCTCCTTTAGTTTTGGTGAGTTGTTCACTGAGTTCGTAGGTGCCCAAGTCATGGATAGAGACTAGACCATTGCTCAGGGAAATCAGGATATTCGCTTCGCGGAAAACGGCTAGCTGCTCAATCTTGTATCTTGAAAACTTCTCGTACTCCCGCAGGAGCTCGGAAGGTTTTGGTGTCCGTCTATCGGCCGCGGTTTTGTGTTCTTCATGTTCGTCGTCAGATTCAGTGGGGCGTGACGGAGGACTCTTGACTCTGTAAATGCGGAGGGCGCCAGTATTAAGGCCAACAAGGAGCTGGTCACTGTGCGAAAGTATAGACTCGATTTTTGACTTGTCGCGTTGCTTCAGCTCGACGATGGGCTGAGCAGTGAATGCTGAGAGCATGGATAAACGATTCACGCGTCCAGCGCAATACTCTCGCCTACCACACGAATCCGTGTGGTTGAAAGAGGGCAGAGTTACAGGGCAGTAGGGAAGTCTGCCTCGTGCTGCCGGAGAGAGGAAGCCTCCGATTGGCGGCTGAACTAGTCTCGGGTAACTACGTCACTTGCTCAGTCTCACAAGGCTACAGTATAGAACTGGGGAGAAGGTATCGACGGCGCGAAAATGTCGTAGATGTTCGAGGGAATATGCCTGATTGTCAAAGATACAAGTAGGACTTGTGGGTATGTCATTCTTATACACACGTACACAGTCGACTTTATTACGTCGCCCTTCCCCGGACATTGAAAACAGTGCGAATTTCTGTGTGGACGGGTTTCATCGCCATGGAGCTGCTAGGGCACCAGGCTGTAGAGATAGTAAGAAGATGTGTATTCTATCCCTCGGGTGTCAGAGGCAAAGCAGATTCAAAGCACAATATAAGGCCTGGTGCAATCGTAGTCAGTTGCAGCTTCCCGAAACATCCCTCTTCCGAGAATCCTCGTCTTCACCTCCTTCTGCTACTCCTCCTCCTCCTCCTCCTTCTTCTTGCTCTTCCACCAGTCTGAGGGTTTCCTCAATCATTGCCATATCTGCGTCAAAGCTCGCCATGATGTCGTCCAAATCACCCAAACTCTGCACCTCTTTGTTGGTCTTGTCGAGCAGCTTCTGCAGAGAATCGTTCTCTTTGGCAAGGCTTTTCGTCTCCTTCCGCACGTCGTCCTCCTGTTTCGTTAAAGCCTTTGCATTGGTGTGGATGTTCTTTGCCCGAGCGTGGAGCTCGGCGTCAATGCTGGCTCCAACGGCGTTCAACGAAGCCGTAAAGGCATCCTTGGCTTCTTGGGTCCGTTGTGCTGACGATGCTGAAGGCCTTTGTGACCCAGACCCTACTGTCGCTGCTGTAGACATGATTTCAAGAGTCTTGCCACACAAGCTTTGGGTTCGGGGATAGTGCGTTCAAGGGATTGATAACTCAGGGAGTGGGCTAGTTGGAGGTTTGGATGAGCAACGGCAGAGGGATTGACAATTTGGAGATGGATTCGGGGACGAAATATCTGCAGTAGCAAATAATCTTCCTTTCTAGGACTGGTGAAAAGCGACGCGAAGTTCTAACAGGAATTTGAACCATTGATGGACTATTTGATATCTGTTGTTCTGCCGCCCATGGAGATTCATGGTGTTTAATTATCGTCGTGTACCTAATGCTGCAAAATCTATCCTCATAACGAATCAACCAGCGGTAGCTTTGCAATATCTCCTGGTCGTAAATTGCCAATCTGGTGAACCAACCAGCCACTACACAGCATCAGGTGTCATCCTCTCATGGTCCATGGCAAGCCAAGCTTGTGCATTTCCACAGCGAGCTGGAAGAGGTAATCCAAGCTCTCACATTGCGTCTTCGCCTTGGCAACGTTGTCGCCCCAGACGTATCTGAAGCAAGATCAGCGCTCTGTCGGTCTCATATGGCCAAGATACTCACATCCCATGTCGTCTGACTAGAACCGCATACGTATCTGGGTATTGCTCGATAGCTTTCTCCAAAGTCTCCGTCAAATCCTCCTCAAAAGGAGTATTCTCGATGATTGGTACCCGCAACGTGTCATGGAAGCCATGCATACCTTTTGACGGACCTTTGGGGATACCTTTGATTTGCTCGATTTCGCTGATTTCGAAGCATGCCTCCTTGCCATGAACCTTCTCGACGAGCAGAGTGACCAAAACAGCCCATTGAGAATGCGTGTGGATACAGCAACCGGCACCATGTTCAAATGCGGTAAGAAATAACGGTGTACACGCCGATGGCTTTAGATTAAGAGGCTTTCGAATGTATTGTCGTGCGGATGGAGGGTACTTTGGAGTCGGGTACGCAAGAACAAAGATGTTCTCAGGCCTCATAAGCTCTTTCTGTACACCAGACGGAGCAATATAGACATGATCATCCTCGCGAATGCTTGTGCCGCCTCCAGTGCCAGTGACCCATCCTTGAAAGGGAGTCAGTCTCTGCGGCCCAAGTAGACCGTCTACCGCCTACAACCTACCGAGGGAATAGAATTGTTTGCAGAGCCGAGGAATCAGATTCGCAGGATGATCCGGATTGTCAGATTGGACGAGATATTCATTGTTTTGATCCGCCATTGTGGTTATATCCCTGGATTGCAATCAGGGGGCAAGCAGAGAATAGAAAAGAAACTGAATGAAATTTCAATGGGCTGGACACCAATAGCCACGTGATCCCCCGCCTTTCGGGGCCAATTATTTGCGCAAGGAGCTTCACCGATCTGAGTGACATTTGAAATTCCCCCTGGTGGAGTCCGTCTCGTAAAGGACACCTTGCTTTGATCCCTCGAAGAGGAATTGAAATATAACCACGACTAGGAGTGGGACTCTCTCTCTTCAACCTTCTCCTCCTCCATTCTCTTCGTTACCTGGCCTACTCCTCGTACCCCTTGTCAATTGACTGTCGCTCTGCCTTAGTGTTCGTGGCCCAGCATGCGGTTCAATACAGCAATCGCCCCGGCCCTCTATGCATCGGCTCTCCTCGCCGGTACAGCATTCGCTCAGGAGGAGGGAGAGACATCAACGAGTGCTGTTGAACGCCCAACATTCACTGTGAGTTGGTATTGTCTGTTAATCATCATTTGCGTTTCGCTGACCTGCCGATCAGCCCACAAGCCTTAAAGCACCTTTCCTAGAACAGTTCACCGACGATTGGGACACAAGATGGACTCCTTCACATGCCAAAAAGCAAGATTCCAAGAGTGATGAAGATTGGGCATATGTCGGCGAATGGGCAGTCGAAGAGCCGACTGTCCTCCCGGGCATCGTTGGCGACAAAGGCTTAGTTGTGAAGAACGCAGCTGCTCACCATGCCATCTCAGCCAAATTCCCCTCTGTTATCAACAACAAGGGCAAGACTCTTGTGGTTCAGTATGAGGTCAAGCTCCAGAATGGTCTCGAATGTGGTGGTGCTTACATGAAATTGCTCCGCGAGAACAAAGAGCTACACGCGGAGGAATTTTCCAATGCCTCTCCTTATGTGATCATGTTTGGTCCCGATAAATGTGGAGCTACCAACAAGGTGAGTCCGGTGGCTGATCTTCCCATACTTTTCTAACGACTGTCCTAGGTCCACTTCATCTTCCAGCATAAGAACCCAAAGACCGGCGAATATGAGGAGAAACACCTGAAGAGTCCCCCTCAAGCCAAGACTGGCAAGATGACCACCCTCTATACCCTCATCGTCAAGCCAGACAACACTTTCGAGATGTTGATCGACAACAAGTCCGTCAAGAATGGAAGTCTTCTAGAAGATTTCTCTCCGGCGGTTAACCCTCCCAAGGAAATCGACGACCCGAAGGACAAGAAGCCCGATGACTGGGTGGAACAAGCCCGTATTCCTGATCCTGAGGCCCTCAAACCTGAGGATTGGGATGAGGATCAGCCTTATGAAGTTGTCGATGAGGAAGCCGAGAAACCCGACGACTGGCTGGAGGACGAACCTGCCACAATTCCTGACCCGGAGGCTGAAAAACCAGAAGATTGGGATGACGAAGAAGATGGTGACTGGATTCCTCCTCAAGTGCCCAACCCCAGGTGTGAAGAAGCCTCAGGCTGTGGCAAATGGGAACCTCCGATGAAGAAGAACCCTCTCTACAAGGGCAAGTGGACTGCACCATTCATCGACAACCCTGCTTACAAAGGGCCATGGGCACCACGCAAGATCCCCAACCCTGATTACTTTGAGGACAAGACTCCTTCCAATTTCGAACCCATGGGAGCAGTAAGTACTTATTCATGATCCATTGGGAATAGTTGTTGACCATGCCTGGCAGATCGGCTTCGAGATTTGGACAATGCAGTCTGACATTACTTTCGACAACATTTACATTGGTCATTCCATTGAAGACGCCGCGGCATTCCGCGCCGAGACTTACGATGTCAAGCGCCCCATTGAAGAAGCGGAGGATGCGAAGAGCAGGCCTACGCCCGAAGACCTTCCCAAGTCGCCCTCCGATCTCAAGTTCATGGATGACCCAGTCACTTTCATCAAAGAGAAACTCGACCTCTTTATCACCTTGGCTAAGAAGGATCCCGTTGAGGCCATTAAATTCATGCCCGATGTTGCCGGCGGAATTGGTGGTGCTTTGGCGTTGGTGATCGCTGTCATTGTCGGCCTCACGAGCATGGGCGGGTCAGCCCCCGTTCCTAGCAAGGAGGATGTCAAAAAGGCAGCACAGAAGGCAAAGGATACTGCCACCGAGGTGAAGGAGAAGGTGCAAGATGCTGCAGCCAGTGGTGCCGAGACGGCGAAGACTGAGGCTAATAAGAGAGTTACTCGATCGAGCGGTAACTCTGAGTAGAATGTTGCTAGAAGGCAAACTGGGCTTTCGACCAGATGGTGTGCGACCCGACAATGTCTTCACTGGACTTGGGATTGATACACATGGGCTCAGGCGCAAAAGGGGTCAATTTGAGGCGGACGACCAGAAATCTACAATACATTGCCACCGGGACTAACACCGAAAGAGATTTCTCCCGCGAAATGTTTTCATGTACATCAGCTCAAACCCTACCAGATCAAAGGCATTCGTACCTGCTTAGTGGCGACACTGGCAGGCGCCGTGAAAGTGGTGGGAGTGAGGCCTACGAGATTATGCAGCAAAGTCCCGAATGTTTCAATTTTTCTGTTGCGAAACTGGCTAGCGATAGCAGTCCGAGAGTCCTTTTGAGATTTGTTTGTTCCAATAGCTCGGTGACTTTGGCTACTTAGCCAGCTCCCGTATGATGCCATTCCAAATTGTAGGCGTTGATATTGTAGTGCTTCAGAAGATCCCAGAAAATATGTAAGTTACATTCTCGCACGATCAACTTCGCCTCCGAAAACCGTCTTCCGCAAGGTTCCCCCGGCTCGACCTATGCGGGTTATTTCTCGACCGAAGTCCTGCCTTAGATTTTTCCCCAAGTTTGTTTCTCAATTTGATATCCTTTATGCATGGGACGAGGGTTTTCGTTTCGAATTACTCCGTAACAATGACCACCATCTCATCTCTTCCCCTGTCTTCTTGTCCTTGTTGATCTCACTCTCTCTCAATCCTCCCCTACCTTCCATCCAATCCGAATATTCCTTAAGAATGGGTCGGCATAGAAACCTGCTTCTCCGTCGCCAACGCATCCTCCGCCCTCCACAGGCTCGTCACCGTCTTCCACTGGGTATAGAACCTGATGCCATCTTTGCCATAGAAGTTTGCAAGACCTGTTCCAGCCACACTCTTTTTGTTACCGGTGAAACTGAACATAGGCAGCGGCACGGGAATGGGAACGTTGATTCCAATTTGTCCCGCCTCGAGTTCCTTTTGGAATAGTGAGGCGGTGGGGCCGGAACGTGTAAAGACGGCCGCGCCGTTGCCGTAGGGGTTGGAGTTGATCAGGTCGATAGCTTCCTCGGTCGTGGAAACATTCAAACAGACCAGGACGGGGCCAAAGATCTCTTCGGTATAACATTTCATATGCGGCTTGACGTTGGCAATGATAGTTGGGCCGACCTAGCACAAATCAGTAAGGCTTTCACGGATGGGGAGGGCAACTCGGCACTTACCCAGTTGCCATTGGGATATTTGGCGGGGTGTTGGCCTCTTCCGTCAAGCAAGATAGTTGCACCTTCATCTTGCGCACTCTGGATCAAATCTTCCACGCGCTTCTTGCTCTGCGGGCTAATCAAAGGTCCGAGATCGGCATCAGGTTCGAATCCACCGTTGATAGTGAGGGCCTTTGCACGCTCGGCAAGCTCTGGCAACCAGTCTTTCGTCTCGCCAACCATCACAAGAGTGCTGAGAGCCATGCACCGTTGTCCTGCAGCGCCAAAGGCAGCGCCGGCAATGGCGTTCAATGCATGATTCTTGTTGCAGTCCGGAAGCACCGCAGCATGATTCTTCGCGCCCAGGTTGGCCTGGACACGCTTACCCTGTGCGCAACCCCGAGTGTAGATATATTCACCAGCACGGTTCGAGCCGACGAAGGAAATGGCCTTAATGGCCGGTTCATCGATGATAAAGTCAACGGTCTTGGCCGCTCCATGGACGATGTTGACCACGCCGTCAGGAAATCCGGCTTCTTTGCATAACTCAGCAAGTATCATGGCAGCACCGGGATCTCGCTCGCTGGGCTTTAGGATCAAGCAGTTGCCCGTCACAGTGGCCACAGGAATGCTCCATAGAGGAATCATTGCCGGGAAATTGAAGGGGCAGATGGCTGCCACCACCCCCAAGGGTTCACGGTATGAACGAGTTTCCATATCTTTTGCCACCTCAATGACTTCGCCAGTCATTTGGGTCGTGATTCCGCAGGCGGTCTCGCAGACTTGCAGACCACGGAGGACGTCGCCTTTGGCATCTGCAAAGGTCTTGCCTTGTTCAAGGGTGATAGCGGCAGCCAGACGATCCATATTCTGGCGAATCAAGTGGGTCAACTTGAAAATGATTTGCTGCTTGGATATGATTGAAGTAGCTCGCCATTGCGGGAAGGCTTTCTCCGCAGACGCGACAGCTGCCTTCAATTCGGCATCGGTGGATTGAGGCACTCGAGTAACGAGGTTATTGGTGGCGGGATCATGGAGATCGATCCACTGCGAGGTTTGGGAGGGTACGAACTGGTTGTCAATGAAGTTGTGCGTGTCTACCACGTTGGCAATCTTTTCGTGAGAAGTAGGATAGTCAGCAACGGCGGTACTGGTGGCAGCGAGATGGCGCGTGGTGGCATGAAGTCGGCGCCTGGCAATCTGCTCGTTTGGCGACATTCTGAGAGATGTCGAAATCTGAGACGCAGCTGATGGAGTGGTGCGTCTAGCTGTCAGTGCGGGGACAGCACGTAGGAGGGACCGACGTGCGGCCATTACTGCCAATCCGGGAGGAGGAACAAAGAACAAATTGGGAAGTTAGCGTAACTTTTGTCGCCCACAGGTTGAACAAATCTATGCCGGTGCCAAAAGGCAGCAAGTTAATAAAGGGAGGGGGCAATGGTAGAAGAGAAAACAGCGATAACCTCGTACAAGTTTGCGGAGAAGCTTTGTCAAAGAACGAGAAATTGCCGCGTCCGAGGTTCATTGCTGGGCGGGCATTGGCAGGTTGCTATTGGCGGGGCTGGCGGAGCGCGGGGGAGAAGGCCGAGTGCCAGGGGCAGGCTGCGCGGGTAGCGACGGTCTTCTCCCGCTACCCTCTTACGGCGCTTGATGCCTCCGAGGTATGCTGTCATGGCTGAAAGCTGTTCGAACAACGGCGAAAGATTGTATCGGCGACGTTGAGGATATTGTCATGTCTGTCTGAACTCCTACGTTTTACCTACCTCGAACATTTTATCGATACATCTCAGCCGTTGCTTGGATAGAGCACAGTCTCGAGGGTATGGTACTCCTCCTTCAGAGTTCGGGGAGCTGTGAACCGCATCAACATGTTTGCACTGCCAGCCTTGTCGTTGGTACCACTGGCCCGTGCTCCTCCGAAAGACTGTTGTCCAATGACGGCCCCAGTCGTCTTGCAGTTGATGTAGAAATTCCCAGCTGCATAGCGGAGCCCGTTTTCGGCTTGCCGAATGGCCGCTGTGTCGGTTGCAAAGATGGAACCAGTCAGAGCGAAGCCACCGCCTTGTCTGTCGATATTGGTCAAGAGTGAGTCAAATTGCTCGTCTTGATAGACATGGGTGACCAAAACTGGACCAAAGAGCTCTTGGTCAAAGAGAGGATGATCCACCGCTTTTGCAGAGTAGACGGTCGGTTCGATGAAGAAGCCTTTGCTGCCATCGTACTTGCCCCCTGCCACAAGCTCCAGCTGACTATCCTTGTTCGCAGCATCAATAACCTTGGTGATCTTGTTGAAGGCTGCTTGATGTATGACAGGTCCAGTAAAGCTTTCAAAGTCCTCGGGCGGGCCCACTTTGACCTTTCTCAACTCCTGCTTCAGCTCAGAGAAGAATTGTTCAGCACGGCTTTGTGGGATATAGATTCGCGAGCAAGCCGAGCACTTTTGGCCGGCATACTCGAAAGAAGCACGGATCGTATGCTTTACAGCATTACTGATATCGGCAGACCGATGAACCAAGTGAAAGTTCTTGCCGGATGTCTCCGCGACCAGTCGCGGAAAGTCACGATATCTTCTTTCCCTCACGCCGTCTGCTATCTTGCCATATAGGCTGCGGAAAACGTCTGACGACCCTGTGAAATTAATAGCAGACAGTTCCGGATGTGCAAGAGCCACTCTTGTGATCATCTCAGCATCTCCACCGACGAACTGCACAACATTCGGCGGGAGGCCTGCCTCGCGGAGGATCTTATATACCAGGTAGCTTGCATATACGTTGGAAGGAGAAGGTTTCCAAAGAACAACGTTTCCAAGCAGAGCCGGACCAGATACAAGGTTCCCGCCAATGGCGGTGAAGTTGAAAGGCGAAATGGCATATACAAATCCTTCCAGTGGACGCCAGTCAATGCGCCTGTTGTCCTTCAGTCAGCCATTCGCGATTTTCAATGCGACGTTGGTTTAACTCACCCTGCTTGTCCGCGCTCATTCAGTGTAGGTTGCCTGGAATAGATCTCTTCGGCAAATGAGACGTTGAAACGGAAAAAGTCAGCCAGCTCCGCCGCAGCATCAATCTCCGCCTGCCAGGCATTTTTCCCCTGCCCAAGCATCGTTGCAGCCATCAACTCAAATCTGTACTTTCCAGAGACCAGTTCTGCTGCTCTGAGAAAGACCGCTGCCCGGTCGACAAAGGGTGTATCTTGCCATGCCGTCTTAGCCTTCAACGCCTCCTCGATGGCGGCTGATACGTCCGCCTCTGTTGTCGGAGTATATCTGGCGAAAATCGACGAAACCTCCGAAGGCATATAGGTCTCTGAATCAGACGTGCTGGGGCGGGTTGCTACCTCCTGTCCGTTTTTAATTGATGGTACACGGACTGGAAGTTTCTGGCGGAGATCCTGGACCGCCGCAATCAACTTTTCCCGTTCCGGAGATGACGGTGCATAATGTAGCTGAGTATATGTTAGCCAATGCAAGGTAGGGTACACGACCATGGACTTTACGTTTGGCTCATTGAATGGCTTCGGAGTTTTGTAGTTCCCAGCTGTGGAAAGGAGCCTCCTCCTTGCAGGTGTACGTGAGAAGCAGTCACGCGTCTGACTGAGTCTAAGAGCTACCTGGCGACATGGAGCACTCAAATAGGCAGAGTATGCCAGCATCTCGTGGAAAGAAAATTAGAACTAGAAGCTTCGATATAGAACTGCTGTCGTGTGAGCTATAGCAGGGCACGTCCTCTTGGGAACTACAGGGGAATATGTACATTTCAATCTGACCATGAAATCTGCCACCAAGCAACTTCCACCGTCGAATTTCAAACGGCACTGTGGCCGGCCTGGCCGAAGGTCATCGGGAAGCTATTGGTGCTGCATTGACTCCTTACCAGAGACCCTGGTGTTCCACAGAAACCAGCTCACTCGAGAGATAGCATAATGCTAGGCATGGTCCAGCTTTCGGAAAGCAGGGAGACTCCATGGGTCGATATTGAGGATCGGAAGCGTCTGAAAGGGCGCGGTGCTCGGCGGTAATCCCGCCAAGGGCCAAAGGGAGTTCTTCGATACTTATTGGTTCGGAAGCATCGGGGAGGCTGCCGTAGCTGCGCAGACGTCTCCGCCAGACCTCGACCGGTGCGCATTCAATTTCCAGCCTAAAAAGCTCCGATGGCATTGTTTCTGGGAGCAACCCAGATGCCCAATACCATGCCCACAATGTGGTTGCCTGATTCACTAGTCATACTGCAAGGCTTGAGAAACCATCATCCTCAATCTACCGCCGTTCTTGCTCGCCGGCCCGGGCAGAACCCTGAAAGTACTATTTTCATTGAGGCCAAATGCTTATCAAGACAGCCTTTGTTGACTCAATACTCGCAGGACATGCTCTGAAAATCTGCTGCAGGCCACCCGTGTAAGCATGCACCGCTCTTGGGTCAACAGTAGCGATCGTCGTGTCGACGGCAAATCATGAGGGAGAAATTAAAACATCGCAAAGCTGGGTAAAACGAATAGGATTTAACTGAGTAGGTCTGCAAGCATACGAGCAACTCCGCCCTCGACATACAGTTTGTAGCCACGCATAAGCGCCCTCTCATCTGCTCAGTGAATGAATATAAGTCCCGAATCAGGAGCCCCGGTCACCACAACTGCACCTAAGTCTGAGACCTCCTCTATTTGCTCATTCTGTAATAGTCATCAAGCTCGTTGATTTCCTCGATAGTCAGAGTTCTTCGTCCGATCTTACAGTCTGCCAGTTTCGCATTTCTCCATGGCGTCCCGAAGATGAGCTTGTACCCAATTGTGAATCCGGCAATCACACGGACTCCGATCATAAATTCGAAGATGCTATAAGCGATGAAACAGGAGCCTCCCTGCTAACTGCAATCAGCGTATGTTTCATACAGAGTACACTTAATACTCGATGTCAACATTCACAAGGCCAACAAAGAAAATAGAACATACCACTGGGTCGATACCGGCAGCAATACAGCAGCCGAGAAGAAGAAGTGAGATCGTCATCAACCATACGGGAGCTAGCGGCCACAGACTCGACTTCCAGGAATAAACCTCTGTGAAGAGAGAGGGTCGTTCTGTGCCTTCAGGCTGCAATGGAACCGCCAATCTGTAAAGGCGATGATAATCCAGTTTGAACAGTATGAGGCACTGGTGATCGAGATCAACCAATTTAACGCCCTAAGACCACCAGCTTTCGAAAGATTAGCTCCGTGTTCACACTGACATTATATGAAATGACTGGGAGGACTGCCAACATCTTAGAGAGCCCTACTGCACAAAGGCACTATTAGATATCCACGACCGTCTGAATGTATCAACTCAAGCGCAGCCTTTCTGGACAGAGCTGATAGAGCCCATGTCCTGTTCGAGCCCATGTCCTGTTCGAGCCCAGCTTACTCCACGAGTGTCTCCGCTTCCAACTGGCCCAACTATTCTGGCGAGCTACCCCGAATAGTGAAGGTGAGACAGCCGGGAAGCGTGAAGATCTCGTAGCATTAGGACTTTGTTGTGCACTTATCGCTGGCGAACACGAGACTGACCTTGATAGGTCAAACTGGGGCTTTTCGAAATGCACCCAATCAGTCTTAGTCAAGCCGGGCTTTCCTGCAACATCGGATATTATCCCGAGTTCTGTTATACCCCACTTGACTACCCCGAAGTTTCCCGCAACGCCATCCTCACTTGTCACCGAACTCATTTATCGCCTTGCCGAAGAAATCGGCAGGCAATACCGGGAGTCTGGAACTCTCTCATTCAGCAGCAATGGAGAGTGCTGCTGCAGACAATCGACGCATCTCCAAGAAGCGTTGGAATACAGCGTGAGCAGTCTTGAGTCCCCCGGCCCACTCGAAGGGCGCTGACCACTTGTCTTCGAAAGCTGTCGACGCTGCCGCCACCAAAAGATCAAGTGCACTGGATCACGTCCTTGTGAAGCATGTACCAAGAGAAGTTTGCCATGCCATCCTGACGACCCCGCGCAAAGGATTTTTGTGACAAGGGGGTGAGTGCTAGAGCATCACGACCCGCCGCTCCCGCTAAGGACCTTTTAGTTATATTGACCACCTCGAGAAACGGGTAGCATCATTTGAGCAACGAGGCTGGGGGCAAACCGTGCCCCCAGATATCTACCATGAACATGCACCTCCTGAGGAAGCATTAGAACTCGGTAAGCAGTTCCCATGACCCCTTTTCAGCCCGCTTGACCACTGAACGAGGAGAACGACGAAGCCGATAACACCATCGACAACGTTGGAGGGTATACCAAAACCCATCCATACCAAGCGGAAACATCATATCCTCCGCCACCGCCGAGGGTCCAGGAGGAACCTTGTTCTCTCCGGGGTTCTCCAGGAGCATCACTCATGAATCCTCTAACTGCTGGCTTCCCAAGCCACTTTCCCGACACAAGCGGCAGGCCTAGTAAGTTATACATTGTGGTGTTAGGCTGAGCCTTACTGACACTTTCCACCAAGTATACTTAGGGACGTCATCAAATTGGTCATTTGGGCGGAGAGTGCTTGCGATGACCTATGAGGGAGTTATGCGGGCTCCTCTCCCTCCAGACAACTTACTATTCGAGGGCAAATCGTACGATCTGGGATGGGACGGAAGGAGGAATCAGTCACCTGAAGCTCCATCTGAGGTTCCTGCCCTTCCATCGGCAGATTTTGCAATGTACCTCATCAACGCCGTCAAGTTCCACTGCGGCCAACTCTTCCATCTTTTCGAGGAAGATAAGTTTATGCAACAATTTTCCCACTACCACGAAAATCCGACCCAAGAGTCATCTAGCCTTTGGTTCATCCACTACCTTCTGATTCTTGCCTTCGGGAAGGCATTTGTGGTACAAAACAGCAAAGGTCGCAAGCCTCCAGGAGCCGAGCTTTTCGTCTATGCTATGAAGCTTATGCCAGATCTTGCATTCTACAGTGCTGATCCGGCCGAAGCTATACAAGTCTTATGCTGTGCCGCTCTTTATTTGCAGTGCCTCGATTTCCGTGGGGCCGCTTACCGCATCGTACGATTCACTTTGATAATTCGTCTCGACTGTGCTAACGCGTATCAGATCGGTCAAGCTCTCCGCATGGCCTTGGAAAATGGCATGCATACAGAAATGCGCAGTCAACAAGTTGATAGTAGCTTGCCGCAACGGTGTCGCAAAGTCTGGTGGACAATCTATATCCTTGATCGTCAGATGTCCTCCCTCATGGGTGTGCCCATGGGAATTGCAGACGAATCGATATCCGCAGAGCTACCCACCTTTCCCGATCAACCTCAAAGGGCAACGGGGATGAGTATTCAGATAAAGCTCTCGAAAGTATTAGCGCAAATACTCAACAGTGGGTGTGCCTCAAATTATTTCCGGGGTACAATGCTGACAACAAACAGCTGTTTACGGAGCCGAGGGGCGACTAGATAAACGCTTCCTAACGATCACCAAAGACGCATTGAAGAGCGTTGCAAATGTTACCGACCAGTTGAACAACTCCTTCGAAATCCTGGGAACTGGCTCAAAGACTAGCATTTCAAGGCTCTCTGCATACTTGCACCTCTTGTATCATCAAGTAAGTCAAGCAGCATGAGGTTCTTACCGGGTTTTGAGTTATTCTGATGACAATCCAGTGTATTGTGCTTACCACGAGACCGATACTATACACGCTTCTTCAATCGAAGCTCCGGCAATCGAATATAAATCTCGCCGAACTACTTCAATCTGGAAGTGTCAGAACTCTGTTACAGATGTGTATTGAGTCTGCTCAGCAGATGATCACGATTCTCTCCGCTCTACAAGAACATAGCCTTCTCGGTAAGTCTGCCAGCAAAGAGGATGGATCCTATGTCGTATTGGCCAGTTGACAATTTGTGATAGAGAGCTTTCTCCCTTTTGACCTTGACGCTACTTTCACTTCGGCAATAACACTCCTGATGGCGGCAGCAGTAGATCCCTCCTTGGTCAAGGACTGCTCCCTTTGGTTGCTGCGCTCCCACGCAGTTTTTGACGAGATGATATCTCGGGGCAACCAAGTTGCTAAGTTGATCAAATCTGAGCTCCAACAACTTGAAAGCATCCTCAATCGACTCTCCGCGAATGAGGAGAACCAACCGGTCACCTTTGGGCGTCGTTCGAGCCTTCGTGGCTTCCCGCCACATGATGACCGTTGTCCTCGCACCTCCACAGGTCAACCGTCACTGGGACCACTGGCCCCTCCGCCTTACACAGCTTCTTCGCAGCCAAATAATAATGACATCTCCATGGACGAACTGAATTGGCAGGATGGGATCACGGCAGAGCAGCTTTTGAACTTCGCAGACTCAATGGATCTCAGTGCTTTGGACTGGTTGCCTTCAGAAACTGGGCAATGACCTCAACTGCTTGGGGGATCGGACTGTAGGTGCAAGACTTAGTTCCTTGGATCGAGACCAGTTCCGGGGCTTCGCATTTGAAGTTCTACGACATGGCATGAAACCTGATTTCTGATCAAGTAATGCTAGCAACTGATCAAATCTCCTCTTCCGAGTTCCTCAAAATCAGTGACGGTAGGATGCCAGAGCTCTCACTGGTCATTTGGCTTGAAGATCGTCGGACAGCATCCGCTGACTGCAACATCTGGGTTCTAATCCGCCATTGTTCCCGGTGTTGCCGGCGTGCACTATCTGCACGGCATAACATCCGACATTTTCCTGCTGCGAGGAGTGAGATGGAGATACGTCTTCTTTATAGAGACATAATTTCGGAGCATTGTACTCTTCGAGATGGGAATGTCTGTTATACGGACTCTATTCCGACTAACCACCATGGCCCTTCAAAAAACACAACATCAAACTGGTCAGCCGGATGCGAAGGTCTGCCCGACAGCTCCGCATCCGGGCTGCTACGTACCTGCAGTAACTTTCTTCGACCCTGAAACGGATCAACTATGTCTGGATTCCCAAGCCAAGCTCTTTTCTGGCAAACACGGGGCTCACTGGGCTTGTCATACTGGGCACCAATGCAGAGACATTCCTGTTGACGCGCGAGGAGCAGATGGCTTTACTACAGCTCGCACGAAGGTCTGTGCCGAAGAGCTATCCTATCATTGCTGGAGCGAGCAGTCATTCCACTACACAGGTGCTCGAGTTCATTGCAGACGCATATAATACCAGTGCCAACTTTGGACTCATTCTCCCTTGCGCGTACTTCGGCAAACAGACTGCGCCAGCCGTCGTGAGGAGGTTTTACGGAGAGGTGGCTTCAGTTTCTCCGCTGCCGATTATCATCTACAACTTTCCGGCGGTCTGCAATGGGCTGGACCTCGACGCAAACATCATCACCAATATTGCAAAGGAATCACGCAATGTTGTCGGCGTGAACCTGACCTGTGGCTCGGTAGCGAAGATCATCTGTCTTGCTTCTAGGTTTGAGGCTTCCCGCTTCGCTGTTTTCGGAGGCTAGTCAGACTTCCTGGTTGGCGGACTTGCTTCCGGCAGTGCAGGCCGTATAGCAGCATTCGGGAACGTTTTTCCGCAAGTCGTGGTTAAGATCTATGGATTATGGACTAGCGGTCAACATGGTGAAGAACTCGCACTTCAGAGGCTGTTGGCTTCGGCGGAGACGGCCACAAAAGCGGGTATCGCGAACACAAAGTATGCTGCGACCATTTTCACCGCCCCCAAAACAGGAATTACGGACGCTGTGCGCTTGTTCAAGCTTCGAAGGCCGTAACAAGAACCATCTGAAGCTGTAAAAAGGTCAATCCAGACTGTGATGGAGGCACTGCGTCAAGCAGAGCAAGAAATTCAGGCCAGAGCTCAGTCTCGTTTATAGACAAATAAGCGTGCATCGGAAAAAAAAGGGCTCATCAAAGGAAACAAGGTTCGTCCTTGACCTGGACCAAACAAAGCATGGAATAGGAAATCAATTGCTACCTTCAGACATTTGGTTCGAGTATTGTACCGCGAACTTCACCGCATCCGAAATGCCTGCTCTCACTTGTCCACGATCCAGCTGCAATAGAGCATTAATCGTGATCCCTCTGGCAACAGACATGGATTCCTTAAGAGATTCAATCGTCATCTGCTCGCGCAAAAGCGTAGAAGCGCTGCGTAAGCATTGTGATGCAATGTTAAGGGCCACTGGGCGCGGGACACCTTCTGCAACACTCCCGTCGACAATGGCGTCAACTGCGACTACTGCCAAAGCATGGCATGCCGCGCTGACTGCCGTGGTGGTGTTGATGAGATGCTCAGGCAGAAGCTGCGTGGGACCAACCCGTTGAAAAAGCCAAGTAATCAGATCCCGGTCAGAGGTAGAGAGAACAGTATCGGCGATCAGGGTCATCGATTCACCTATCTGCGCCCCGATGCTGGGTATAGCGCGCGAGACACGGGTCTGCGTAGTCAACTCCTTGCTGCCATAAAGTTCCTGGGCCACTTGTAAAGAGGAGACTCCAGCCAATATGGATACCACCAGCTTTCCCTGGATAGCTCTGACCAAGGCCCGGTAACCCAAAACCTCAGCGAGTTGCTGTGGTTGAAAAGCCAAGATGACGACGTCGGCGCCACGAGCCGCGTCAGCGTTGTCCAGAGAAATAACGTCCACTTGATCCCGGTACGAATCAAACGTTTGGCGTAATCGTTTGATAGACGTGCCGGAGCGAGCACTAACGGAGAACTTGAGGTCGTATTCGGACTTATCAAGATCTTTAATGATGCCGAGAAGCAGCGCAGTTCCCATGAATCCTGGAGCTTCCGTCAGCATTCAAGGCCTCTACTTTTGGCATATAACATACCGCAGCCGAGGACGGCGACCCGGAGCTTTTTGGGAGTGGACTGGATGGCCATCCGTGCAGTAGGTGAGGGCAAAGACTCTCGACAATGGACAGTAGTTCCTCGATATGTGACCTTTATGTTTGGTTCTTGATGTCGATAATATTAGCGCCGAAAGTTTCACCTTGATTCGGGGATAGTGCCCAGTCCGAGACTCGGCCTCTAGTCCGAGAACTACTCGGTACATTTCAACGCAAGTTACAAGGAAATTCCCCTCCGAATATGGCGGTAGGCGCCGCCGCTTTTGGAGGTTGATTTGCCTCGGTGCTAAGAACGCCGACCTAGCCTCCCCTCGTCGGAGACCTAACTAGCTTTAACGGGTCCAGAAATAGTCCCTTTTGGAAATAACGGAATCTGTGATGGATTGAACCTAGGAGAAGGCTCGGTTCCGGCGGACCAGCGTGAAGACCGCTAAGCGTACGCAAGGGAGAGGAACAACACGCAAAAGGGGAGAAACTACGCAAGGGAAAGAGACAACATCCGAGGAGAATGGATAACGTACGAAAGAAGGAGAGGTGAGGAGGAGGAAAGGGATAATATCGGTAACCCCCTTCCCGAGGGAGAGACTGCTCTTCCTTCTTCCTTTCTCTCCTTAGATTTATCCTCCTTGTTACTAGGTTAGCTTAGCTAGTTGCAGGACTATTTCTAAACCCTCCCAACGGCTACCGAAAAGGAACTGAGACCCACAGTGATCTGGGGTAGCTCCTCATGCGATAAAGTAGGTTGAGGTCACGTGATAGCCTCGCTTAGAAGTTCGCATAGCTGGTGAGCTTCTAGCTTCCTTCATAGTCTCTTCGTCCACCATATAATCGAGTTCCTCTGATTATACACTTTGCGGATATATTTGTATGCTATACTCTTGGTTTCGTCTCCGCTACACCATCCCACTACTATATCACCAAGTAAACCACTCCGGGTTTGCTCTGAACACCTCACACGTAAAGTGACTCGTAACAGTTCTGATACCAGGATTCCTTGATGTGGTGGAATTAGCGCTGACATTTTGCTAAGAACCGTTTCCAACGGGTAAAACGTGCTCGGGCATGTTCCGGGCACCCCGCAATTCTTTCTAATCCAATTCCAACTCACCGCTCTTTGGTTGTAGCTTTCTCATGAAGCATAAAGTCTGCAGATGAGCCAACACCTCGCAATACCTGATGTACTGTAACAATTTAACTTGTGATGGCGGGGCTCTTTTGGAGTTTTCTGTTCTGTTTCACAGTCTCAGTTTCCTGCACCGCAGAAACCGTCGCCCCCGCTTCTCCCGTCCAACTTGTCTACCAGTATCAAGATGCGGTATGGGTCGAAAACTTCGCCGTGCGTCCGAACGGCTGGATTCTACCTGCTACCGCCACATCCGCTATCCTCACGCAGTTAAATCCTGCGAACGGACAACAGCAAACAATTCATGACTGGAGCGCGGTAGGAAGTTCCATCATGAGCATTACCGATATTCAGCCCGACCTGTTCTTAGCCAACACGATGTACTGCGACATGTCTCTTTTAGCTGTAGGAAACTCCCTTTCTCCTGTGCCACTGATATTACCACAACCAGCAAATCAAGCTGCGTGCCACGTGTGTCCGTCCCGATCGCAACGAGGCTGATAATCTTAACGTTCTAGTGTACGCCTGGAACTGGGATCACATGGCTGGTCGACCTACGAAACGCTGGTTCTCCATGCATTACACAGCTTGCTACAGGCCCTAACAATGCGAGTCTTTTGAACGGGGTTGCAACACTGAATGACCGGGTTGTGCTTATGGTAGATCAAAATCTTGGCGGCATTTGGGGAGTTGATGTTGTCCACGGTGGTGCTCAACTACTTTTCACCGACCCGAAAATGATGGATCCAAACTCAACAGGGAGCGGCGTCAACGGAATTCGCGTGGTAGGCAGCACCTTGTACTACAACAACCCCAGCATTGGGACTTTTGGTCGCGTGCAGGTCGACCCTTCCACTGGACACAAAGTCGGACCAGTGACAGTAATAAGCAC
Organism: Fonsecaea erecta; assembly: GCF_001651985.1. Taxonomy (NCBI): domain Eukaryota; kingdom Fungi; phylum Ascomycota; class Eurotiomycetes; order Chaetothyriales; family Herpotrichiellaceae; genus Fonsecaea; species Fonsecaea erecta. Next base: position 2,610,773 of record NW_017387248.1, on the reverse strand, counting down.
TGGGCTTGATTGTGACGACTTCGAGATTGACGACCAACAACGGTTTGCCTATATTACCAATCAGCCTGATGAACTCCTCAAGATTGATTTGAAGACTGGCCTCTACACCGTTTTCGCCACCGGTATGCCGGGACCGACATCAGCCAGGTGGATCAGCAAAAGCGAACGCGGAAAAATTCTGTACGTAAGTACAAGCGGTGGCATCGACCAGTGGTTGGATGGAAATGTAACCCGAGGAGGGGCTGTCTATAAGGTGACTGTGAAGACATAGAAGAGTTGTCTAGTCGAGCAAGGAGAAAGGACGTACATAAGAAAGACGGTAGATAGCTCCTCGGCTGTAGACTAAGAAAAGCGTTGTCCTGGCAGAACCTGACTTCCGATGTACTAGGCTGTAGTAAAGATCCATTCAGGTCAAAATGTGATGGGCTATGTGAGGGTTTGGAAAGAGTTCTGCAACTAGCTAGTCAACCTAGTAACAAGAAGGTTAAATCTGAGGAGAGAGAGAAAGAAGGAAGAGAAGTCTCTCCTTCGGGAAGGGGGTTACCGATTATCCCTTTCCTACTGAGCCTTCTCCTGGGTTCAACCGATCACAGTAATCCAGTCCTGGAAGAGTGAAGAGCCCTTTGTGGTGATATGAGCCTCCGGTACTTTGATTTTCTTCATGTTGCATTGGCTACGTAATGCTTTAATCATTAATCTGAATAATTCTCCATTGTCTGTGGCCTCTATGCTGTATCTCGTGCAGAAGAGTACCTCTTCAATGACAAGTACGGTGGCGGCTAATGCTCAACCGCCAGTTGACCAAAAGGCGCCTCGTTTCTTGATCTGCCACGGTAGATCGAATCTAGCAGTTGTTGGGCGGGCATCAAACGATGCAAAAGAGTCACAACAAAAAGTTTCGAACTTGAGGCCAAGGCCCAGTTCTGCTTTGACCCAGTCGAAAGATAACAGGGATAAAAGGCAGCTCGAAACAAGCGTCCAACTCGGTAGTCGAGTAGAAGGATCTCGCCAACTTGCCGACGGTCGGACCTATGCTCTCTCAAGGCTTCAGCCGAGATATGGGCGACGGGGCATAGTCAGCCGAGACGGCGTGGTACGCTGTTAGCGAAGCTAACGGCGCTATAGCGGGATCTGGCGCATGGAGGGTCCCAAAAGGGTCCCCCTCGCCAGGGGCAGGGGGGACGGGACGATCGAAGATTACGAGGATGACCGAGACAAGGCAGAATTTGGATTGAAATGCAAGGAGTCCTGATACGGCACGGGATCAGATTCATACCGCGAAGCAGGGAGAAGAGAGTGCAGAGAGAAAAACAAGCTGAAAGGGAGGACGGTACTTTAGAGCCGTCAAAAGCGGCGGCACGCCCAGCCCGCGACCCATGCCCGAAACGGAGGACCGCCTAAACCGCAGGCGGATTTTCCGGCAACAACTTTACAAATTCAGAACTATGTCACTCGAGGAACTGTATTCGATCATGTCTCAGGCGGTGGCCTGGCATGGAGCATACCAATCTCGATCAATGTTTCCTATTTCCACTGCCCACAAAGACCTTCTTCAGCTTTTGCCAGGACAGGGTCCTTTTCCGGTGTCGACACTGCCCAAACAGCCTCGTAGTTACCGGTACTTTCTCCTCCTTTCGCAAAATCCCAAGCTCCGCCTTCCGGATATGCGCCAATCATTGTGAATCCAGAGAGTGGCAGCTCTTCCAAAGCACGCCTCACATCTTTAGCGGCAATGTGATGGCCATCACCGGGAGTGAGGAGCTTGAACTCGGCCGATGGCTCAGTATTAAATGTCTTGTGCGCAACACCGGCGGGTATGATAAAGACGTCACCAACATGTGCTTGAAGTTCGATTCCCCCGTCCTCTTTTCCGGAACCCTGAGTGCTCTCGTCAAGGTCGGGAACAGTGTCTGCCACGCCAAATCGGATAGTTGCAGTACCCGAGAGCACAGCCATGCATTCATGAGTTGCTGAATGGTAGTGTGATACTTGGGAAGGACCGTAACGAAATATCCACTGAACACGCCATCCGTTATCAGAGAATGCGTCGTAAGCTGCCGTTGCGATGGAGCCAGAGGAGAGCAGAATACCAGGGTAATGGAGGAGAGGGCGTGGCGAGTTCGGGATGAGTTCCGTAGGCGGCAGTTGGTATTTCCTGACTTCAACCATGATGGGGAGTAATTGAAACCACTTGACAATGAAATGCTCAAGGCTGACTTCTCCGATGGAAGTGATTTGAGGGAGGAAAGCGAAGGCGGAATTTATAGATTGTGGAGGCAGCCTTCGGGATGCAGGCCGACTTCAACGGTGTCAGCATTCTGCGCCACGGCTATCTTGACGACACTGGATAGGAGTCTGCGAGTTCTCCACCAGCCGCATGTAAGTACATTCCGAATGGTATCCGACTAGTCTTCCCCCAAGTCCCTAAGATCCTATGCAAGAAATCGCTTAACATTTTCAACCCTAGGTGTACTGTTAGCATTTCCCTCGAATGCCGCGGCGAACACAAGCTTACATTGCAAACGTCCCGGCGGAAGATAGCATCGTTCTCAATAAGGTGGGCCCGAGACCTCGGAAGAATGCTTTGACTCCTCCACTCTTCCATGCCTCTACTGTGGCTCCCCAGGCGTTCTTGTATCGACGATACTGGCCGAAGCCGTCGCTCTGCAGCTTGGTCTTCACCGTATCGAGTGGATAGCTCCCGACCCAGAAAGCTACACCAGACAAAGCACCACACGATGCAACAGTCCAGGTTGGCAATTTATCCCGTTTCATCTCTTTCGCAGTGGTAATCATGCTCACGCAAGCTTCGAAGGTGGCGAAATATAGTCCATATGCTTGGAATTCGCGTAGAACAGCCGTATTTTGCCCTCGAAATAGCCCCTTCACACCTGCAGTACCTGTTATCTGTCTTATGCAGTCCCATGGGCCGGCGTAGAGGCGAGATGGACCGTGTGCCTGCGTCTGAAGTCTGATTCTGATGTGTTCGACAGGACCGGACACTATGCTGTTCGCAACCCCAGCTATACCGCCAGCCAGGTATAGATCTAAGATGGATGGTTGCTGGATGACACGTCGAGAATCTCGCGCTCTCAGAGCGTATAAAGCCTGTATTGTGTTGTGAAAGACAGAGAATTGAATGCTCACTGCAGCTCCCACTCCTAGAAAAGGCAGTAAAGCCCCCTTAGAGACAATCAGTTATCCTGCTCTCAAAAGTACAATGATTGGGCCGATCACCTTGTAGAAGGCCAGCGGTCCTTCATCCTTGAGAATGCGGGACACGACCTGAAACACGTTACCCGATCCGTGAGTCTGCAGTTGCACTTTTATCAGATCTGGCTTGGAGATAGTGTTGTGAGTATTCCCATCGGCTACTCAGCATGTCATAGTTCGCAGATTCGCATCTCTCACCGAAAGGTTGACCTATTACACCAGAACAAAGTCAGCTACTGCCCAATTGTCGAAGAAGCCCCTTACCGAGAAGAACAGAGACAACACCCCCAGCAGCGCCAGCTATGGTATTAGTAGAAGTATCCCCAAAGCTTGCAGTTGGTGTTGGGGCTGTCATTTCGATTCGTGCTCGTAGGGTAGACTGAGTGCATCAGGGAAATATTTATCTGGGAAGGCAAGGACAACTATGATTCCTCCAGACAGTAAGAGCAACTCCCTCTATATTGTAAGGAGCAATTCTGGAGGCTTGAAGACCCCTTCAAGTCAAATGCTTGTTGGCCCACAGCGAAGATGGCTGTGCACATAAGGTGAACCAGTTTATGACCATTCAAAGGGCGTCCTTCATTAGGGCTGCAAGCTCGAGAAGACATAGGCGCAGAACAGGATCGAAAATGCCGGTCATACCTGGAATATCGACACAAGTTGAAGAGTCGTCGTTAAGAGGAACCGTTGTCGGGAAGGCTTCCGATCGGAAGGGCAACTGCAAAAGTCCATTCTTCCGGCGATCTATTTCTGAAACTTGCTCGAGCCGATAAGGAGATGTAGCAGGCCATACTGGACTTTGAAATAGCAGCCTTTCTAACGAAAAATATTCGAAAGACTAAGCCATCACCAAGAGCGAATTCTACCAAATACTATCATCAGAACGGAAAATGGGTATTGACAAGAATGAGACGGTCGCTATCCTTGGTGCCGGGGCCTGGGGCCTGTCAACTGCGCTGCATATGTTGAATGCAGGATACACAAATATCACAGTCTTTGATCAGTGCACCGAGATACCTTCGCCTTTTTCTGGGGCATACGATTTGAATAAGATTGTCCGAGCTGAGTACGAAGATAATTTCTACACTGAACTGGCGCTGGTAAGTTTTCACTGAGGACAGATCGATCATGCTTTCGCAAAAGATGACAACTAATACGGGGTCCAGGAGGCTATACGTGAATGGAAAACTCCTTTCTGGGGAGCTAACTTCCATCAAGTCGGCTATGTTCTCGCAACTTCAGGCGCTGCACCCGAGAAGGCAGTCAAACATCTACAGGATGCACTTCTGTCGGTCAAGGATCATCCTGTTTTTGCTCCAGGGATTACTATGCTCAATGAGCACGAAGATTTCAAGAATGTGTATTGGCAATTTTCCGGGCCTATGCGTGGCTTCAAGGGATACTTCAATCGTCTTGCCGGATATGCACATTCATCCAACGCTATGAGAGACATTCACCAGTACCTCGTCGGCAAAGGGGTCAAATTCGTGCTGGGGTCGAAAGAAGGAAAGGCGGTGAGGCTTCTATACAACGAAAACGAGACTCCTGCCGAGAGGCGATGCATAGGATTCCAGGCAGCGAATGGACAGATTCATCACGCCCGACGCACCATTGTATGTCTAGGAGCCTGGGCAGCCACCCTTCTCCCAAGCCTGGGTTCCTTTGTCGTTGCCAAATGTTGGTCAGTGGCTCACGTCCAACTCTCAGAACGAGAGTGTGACTACCTCCGAGGAATCCCCGTCCTCAATATTCGAGACCTAGGATTCTTCTTTGAGCCAGACCCAACCTCGAGGCTCCTCAAACTGTGTCCTCTCGGTGCAGGGTACATAAACTCAGACAAGGACACCTCGATATCACTACCGCCCACGGACTCACTGCAGTTACCGAAGGACTATATACCGTTCTCAGATGAGCAAAAGCTGAGAAGGTTGTTGAAACAGACGCTGCCATGGTTAGCAGAGCGCCCCTTTGTGGACAAGAAAATGTGCTGGTTTGCAGACACATCAGACTCAGAATACTGCATTGACTTCGTGCCAGGCACTGGAGACTCGCTGATCGTGATGTCGGGAGACTCAGGACATGGTTTCAAGATGATGCCAATTGTCGGTCACTGGGCCGTGAAGCTCCTGGAAGATGGACGGCAAGTCCTATCTCGGTGGCAATGGAAACAAAGCCAGGGGAGAGGGGGAAAGCAGTGGGGAGACGAGGTGAGTTGGAGAATTGGAACAACTGGAGAGATTGAAGACGTCTTCTCCGAGCACGAAAGAATGATCAAAGCACGCCTGTAGTCCTGTTGGGAATAGTTCCGTTCATACCACGGGGCTCCATTGCATGCAAACCAATTCCATCAGAGAATCTATGATGCCCTTGGTCTTTTCCGCCTCGCATTTCTCCGAGTTCCCCCACCCCCCGTAGAAGCTTGAAAGATAAGCTGTGGCAACGGAGATAATCCCGAGGACGCAAACAGGACCTTGACATGGAATTGGTATCGAGGATGGATGGGCACGCTACGGAAAGCGGTCCGGGGAAGTTCAAGAGCTCCCGGAGGCTTAGCCCGATAGCTGGAAGAGCAGCTTTGGGCCTCTGCGGTCCGAGGTCCGGGGCGGTTGTGTTTACTTCTTCTGGAAGAATGGAAGTCGGGTAATTCCTTTCCTGCTCCAGAATGTTGTAATTCCTCTGGTATGTTTCTATGTTGCATCGGAGGACCATTGTGCCATGGCACCCGGCAACCACCTCCGTCTACTGTCTGCCAAACTCCATTTGCTGCATGGGTTCCGAATATGCTGCAGCAAAGACCCTGCTGGATGTTGAACCTTCAGTGTCCAGGACAAGTTGCGATATGCTTTACATAGCCCAATGGGGCATATGAATACCATTGGTAGGAACAACTTGTGGACTAAATAGCCCTTCTCGATATGGCGCTTTACGGAATCTTTCGGTGCTGAAGCCGAGAATCTTGTCCATCCCTGGATATAAATTCACTCGAAATGCTAATAGGCAGCAGGGAGAACCCATCGGAGCTTTGCCTGGCATGGCTTCTCTTCGCTCAGATACCCTCCGTGTTTCAGTGAGCGTTCGACAGTCTCTGCGCATTGCTCGCGCCCAACGGAAATCTCATTCCTCTACTCACTCCCAAACAGTCATCAACCCTGGAGCTGTAAAGGAGTCCTCCAATACTGGATCGACAAACTCGGGTACTTTTGCGGCGCCTCCGCTGGCACGCCTTTCAGCCTCGAGCATCCTTCGCACCTTGCTATTGAGTGCCTTCTTCACCTCCCCGCTGCTCTTCAGGCCCGGATTTGCTTTGTTCCAGAAAATTGCTCATTCGCAATCGGCATGGCTGAATCCAGACCGGAATCCATTGCTTCGAGCTGGTATCCACCCCCTGATCTACAAGCAGTTCTGCGCTGGCAGGAATCGGACAGAAATTGAACAAACATCTTCCGAGATCAGACGACTGGGATTCTCTGGGGTGGTGTTGTGCTACGGTAAGGAAGTCCAAGTGGAGGGCGACAGGTTTGTCGGTCAGAATGAGAGACAAGCGTTGGAAATGGGGAAGGAAATCGACCAGTGGGCGGAAGGTAACCTTGCGACTTTGGAGATGACTGGACAGGGGGACTGGCTGGGGATCAAGTAAGTCTATGTGTCGATTTTCATTGGGCTGCATCAGGGAATGCCAACAGCGTCCAGATATAGTGGCGCCGGGACACATGTCACAAAAGCCCTGATGAAGGGTGAAAAGGCTCCAGTCAAGTTTGTCGAAGCCATGGAGAAAATTTGCCAACGTGCTGCTGCCAAAGACTGCCGTATATGGATCGATGCGGAGCAGCAAGCGTTGCAACCGAGCATCGACCAATGGACCTTCGATCTCATGCGTCGATACAATCGGCCCGGCCGTCAAGCCCTGATATACAACACAGTCCAGGCATACCTCAAATCCTCGCGAGACAAAGTACAAGACCAACTTCAGCTTGCGCGGAAGCAAGGCTGGCGGTTAGGCATCAAGCTAGTCCGTGGCGCTTACATTAACAATGATATCCGGGAGGCAATCCATGACACCAAGGCGGAGACAGATGCGTCGTACGATGGTATCGTCGAGGACCTCCTTTGTGGGAAGTTTCCGGCCATGACCCACCAAGAGTCGGTAGAACTTGACCTATTACTGGCAGGTCACAACGCCGACACAATTCGGAGGGCAGCTCGTCTGGCGTCCAAATTGGCCGCTCAGTCACAGTTGAAGGTGGTTCCGGAGTTCGGGCAGCTACAAGGGATGGCTGACGACATAGGGTGCGAGCTACTCCAGATGGCAGATGATATTAAGAGGGACAGTAGTCTGCCCCAGGCCAATACTTATATTCCCAAAGTATACAAGTGTCTGACCTGGGGCAGCATTCAGGAATGCATGCAATACTTGACACGCAGGCTCGTTGAAAATCGAGGTGCGGCCGACCGAATGAAAGTAGGTGCCGCTGAGTTTCGGAGAGAACTTCTGCGTAGGATAGGCATGAGGCTATCGAGATGAGAAAAACGAAGCTGAGAATACAAGATTAATGAACAACAGCTGTGCCATATTTTGTGCTGTAAAAATGTCCTGTGGACCTTAGCATGACATATCCATATCCGAGGTTCCGGATTCCCACGGCTCCTTCAATCCCGCACGCCTTCATTTTTCACAGTGATACTGGGCGAGTTTCGCGCATCAGCTATCGGTGGAAATTATTTCAAACAGAGACCCTGCATTGATGTTCATGGTTACGTCCTCATAGCGATGCCGAACCGGGCAGCCTCCTCCTGCCAAAAGTGTCGCCGAGTCCTTTCGGCCTCGACACCGCTGGGTCGACTGCTCTTTTTCACCGTCCCTGCCACAACCCACTTGGCATATGCTCGAGCTTGGAGATCTCGGAGAGAGCTGCTGCGACGGCGGCCGGATGTCTCCTCGTCGCTTTCGTGGCTATGATGGAGAAAAGCCATCGTTTAGAGCTATAAGTGTGTAGAGCTGGAATGTTGAGAGAGCGTGTGTGGCTGGTGTACAGGGCGCTTTTTGTTGAACTTGGTATTGTTATCGAGTGTTGTGTCGGGGAATACCGATAAAGAATGGTGGTAATCGCTTCACAAGCACTTATTTGAAAATGTGGTTTGGACTTCTGGTCTGAGGAAACGAGCCGTTGCAATTCACCGAGGGCAGCTTACAGTTATATAGACATATCTCACCCATTTTGTTTTCGGTGCCATGACATAGACAGAGCCTCGCAAACGCTGTTTGCACGCCGAGCCAGGGGGTTTGCCCTCGTTGAGGCTTTTTAGCTCCGACAAATGTCCATAGGAACCCTCCCCTCCTCTCTTAAACAGGTTGAAGGAGGATTTGCCGGCCGAAGGCAGCACCGCCTCAGTCAGCGCATATACTGGACAAAAAGAGACTAGCGCATCGCAACAGCTGCCGCATTGACTATCCGGCCTTGGCGCCCAGCGCAAATGGCTCACGGGGGGTCGGAAAAGAGTTTGGCCAGCCAGGCATTTGACGTCAGAGAGCCTGCGCAATTTCTTCCAAATACATAATGCGGAGCGGGTGCCCACAATACTTACATACGGACAAGATACGCGGCCGAGAGGCATATCTGGACTATACTTTTGTATCCTTGTATGCTCTGAGAAAACGTTGCGAGGATCGGATATCAATGGAGCGCCATCAGCCGCGGGTCGACAGAGTCGGATGGTCATATCATCCATCTTCCACGTGCATTGACAGTATATGCACAACGTTTCCATGCTTGTTGGGTATCACTATTTCTCTGTACAACGGTTGTCATGCCTTATTCCTCACCATACGCCAGGCCGTCGTCTTCTTCATCCTTCTTCGCCTCTGCCTGTCCTTTGTAGTCATACACGAGGCGGGCTCTTCGAAACTCGCCGCCTTTCCAGACCAGCACTCGCCGAGTGTATCGTCGCTCACCGTTGATGTCTTCAAACCCCCAGTTCTGTTCCGCCTGCCAGCCTGCGTCGTCCATATTCTTCACCCAGCTTTGAACGTGCTCGTCGTCCAGAAATTTGGAGTCAGTTTGACCGTCCTTGAGTTTGTGAGCCTGCAAGAACACAGCATCTTCTTCTGAACCCGGGCCTTCCATTTTGTATTCGCCTGTCTTCCAGAGCCTTGACTTGCCCCGACAGTTCCCAAATATACGATCATGGTGATCTCGCTCTTGCCAGTCCAGTGTGCGATTTTCTTGTGTCGTTGAGAGGCCCGAAGCCACAGACGTAATGTCGACGTGGTAGATGTCCTCTTGCTTGTATTCTTTGACGGTAAGCTGCATGAAGTCAGCCTCGACAATTATCCCCCCGCTGCCCCTCAACATACGACGACCGTAGCCAAGCTGATTGCGGTTCGAGTGAGCCAACTCAAGCCCTGGAGCGCGAGCATTGAATCGATGTCGTCCGAAAGGGTTTTGTTCTCATAAACTGTCAGATTGACTGGGAAACTTGGGAGCAAAGACATTCACCATGACGAACTTGCCCGAAAGGTTGGTGCAAGTGATCTCCGGCGGCGCAGCCATGCCTGTACAAGCTGACGACACAAGGTAGGGAATTCACGAAGGGGACGAAGCGGGGTTCTCGACTGGGCGACGTGGGAGTTCGACGATGCTGGGGGATATTCTTGGTCTATTGCTTGAATGTTTCAGAATGATGGAGAGATTCAGACCTGACGGGAGAAGAGGATGTTGCAGCGTGAAGGAAATCGATCACTGATTTGCCCGCCGCGGCGACTTCCCCTCACCAATTCAACCTCCGCAACAGAACCATCACACTCACTAGATTCAATCACTTTGTCACATCAATACAGCCTAGGAGAGAGTTGTGATGAAGCAACCTCGCAATCGTACACTGCCGTGTATCGTAAGTAATATCTTGATTTTGCCAGGCTTGCGAAGGCGAACACACCTCGCGACGCGTCCCTAGAAGGGCCAGACTTTGCCTCAGCTATTCTCCACCAACATCCCATCCACCCACCCCATTGATGGACATAGATCCATCTGGTTCTAGGTTGCAAGCTCCGCATCGTTGGTGACTTTGGTAGCTGAAAGTCTCCTCTGTTCGTCCAATTTTTAAGCCAGGCAGGTTCAGACCAGAGACAAAATTAGACTCACTCGTCGCATACGTGTATTCGGACAACTCCCTCCAAAGGTTTTGCTGGTCGCCGCTAGTCTTTGTCTATCTTCATTGACAGCGCATCCAATGCACGCTAGGATCTTGTGAATGCTGTAGAATAGGCGTCACGTTCCCAGGTTACACCCTCTGAGGCACGGGCAGGGTTCTTGTGCAGAGTGAAAAGTTGACTTCGCGGCTCGAGTCTTCCACTAATCCAAACAAGATAGAACACACGCCAATAGTCTACCTCTCCAAGAGCAGCTGAGTTCACGAGACACCCAAGAGGACTCCTCGAAAGAGCATGTCCGAAATTGATTTTGGAGAAGTAGCGGTACTGGAGTTCCGGTAGCCAAGGCGGAATGAGTTTGTTTGACGGAAGGCGTTCAACGTCACCGTCAATACTGTGCGCTCACTGTTGGTTGTGGCAGATGAGCAAGGGGGAATTCCAGAGACGTCCCGAATCAGAGAAAAGAGGAAACTGAAAGCTGGTAGACCGATGAGTTCCAGACACCCTCCTCCCTCGCCTCCCGTATTCAAAGCGTGGTCCAAAAGCGACAGAACGTCATGCGTGCACGGAGGGTTCAGCCTTAACCGCTGGAAAACTCCGCTGTCTTCAGTACTCTCACTTTTCCCGGCCTCGCACATTTCAACCATTACCATTCACCCCATTGGCGATTTTGCCTGTAATTCCCTCCTCGATTAAGTCCTTGTCGATATTCTCCCCCAAGTCTCTGTCCTCGAGAAACTCTCTGCCCTTCAACCTGTCAGGCAAATACTCCTGCTTGACCTTCCCATCCACATAATCCGGGTTGTATTTGTACTCCTTGCCGTACCCCAACTCTTTCATCAACCGCGTGGGCGCATTTCTCAGGTGAATCGGGACTGGTAGGCCTGCAATCCCGGGCTCTTCAAGAGCATGCATTGCATTCGCAAGCGCCCTGTACGCCCTGGTGGATTTGGGTGCCAGACACAACGCCACAGTGACGTGAGCAAGGTTGATTCTCGCCTCAGGCATACCGATTTTCTCACAAGCTGTATATGCCGCAGTTGCGAGCGGGAGCAGCGAATTGTCCGCCAGGCCGACGTCCTCGCTTGCGATCACAATCATCCGCCGCGCAATGTACAGCGGATCCTCCCCTGACTGGAGCATGCGTGCAAGATAGTACAATGCCGCGTTAGGGTCGGATCCGCGCACCGATTTGTGGAATGCGGATATGGTGTCGTAGTGTTGGTCGCCGGCTCGGTCATAGACAAGAGTCTTTGTGAGCGATTGTTTTAGATCTTCTAGAGTCATGTTGGGTCGGCGAGAGATGTCCATCGCCAACTCGAGGAGGTTGAGGGCCGTGCGTGCATCACCGTCTGCAAAGGCGGCGAGGTAGTTGATCAACTCGTCGTTTACGAGTTCGGAGGGATTGTAGTTGTCGCGTTCGGCTTCCAGCGCCCGGTGAAGGATGTCGCAAACATTCTGGTCGGTGAGTTTCTGCAAGGTAAACGTCCGACATCTCGACAGAAGAGCGTTCTGGACTTTAAAGCTGGGATTCTCGGTCGTGGCGCCGATCAGTGTGACATGTCCGGCCTCGACGGGACCGAGAAAGACATCTTGCTGGCTCTTGCTAAATCGATGAATCTCGTCGCAGAATATAATGGTCTTGCGGCCGGTGAGGGCCAGCTCACTTTTGGCTTCCGCGAATATCTTCTTACACTCCGCCACCCCGGAGGATGTGCTGTTAATTTCAACGAAGCGTGAGCCCACCATGCCAGCAATAACCCGCGCAATGGTCGTCTTGCCTGTGCCCGCGGCACCCCAGAGAATCATGCTGGGAACGCGGTCTTGTTCAATCAAGCCCCGTAGCACGCCGTCCCGGCCGACCAGGTCCTGTCCGCACACTTCATCAAGCGTTTTAGGGCGCATACGTTCTGCCAGCGGAGCAGCCTTTTCGAACGGATTGTGTTTGGGCTTTTTGGTTGGAGGTGCAACTGCTTCCGAGGCATTGTGAGATTGTCCCGCCTCCTCATTGCTTTCCGCCTTAAGCCCATTTGGAAGTTGCCCTGTCGAAGTGGTCTCGAATGGTCGTTTTACCGCGGCTACTGCTGCTGACGGGGACGGACGAGGATCGCTCGGGGAGGGCATGGGTTGGGAGGACGAAAAGAAGGAGAATGCATCGCGTTTGGCGACAGGTGTTTTGAAGAACTTGACCGCCCCAGGTGTAGATACACTGCTCTCATTCTCGATGTACTCTGTACAGTTGGAATCGATGTGGTCATTGATGGTGGTTTGTTTGACGGATTTGCCGCAGATCGGGCATGCCACCATCATGAGTACTTCATAGTTCAACCTATTGGTATCCAAAAAATCAAGCTCTGAGCTCACCGACAGATCGAGAAAAACCGAGTACGAAGTACTTGGAGTACATCAATAACGAAACCGCGTCACACGCGTTCAGTAAACCCCCGCCCGTGGCAAAGCTGGGCATCCCCTTTTCGTCATAGTCATAATTAAGTGCCCGATCGCCTCAGCCATTAGAAAACGAAAAGTGCAATTGAATTGGAAGTCAAGGACCGGAATCAAATCTGCACAGAAGTCGGCTTCATGCTATATGTGTAATATCGGTCTAGCGATAAGGCCGTATTAGACCCCTCTAACCATTGATATCAGGGCCATTCCCGAACCTTGTATTACAGTGTGGGTTGAATCAAGTCATGTACTTCTTCAAACCTCTCAATCGGTCCTTTGCGTCTTCCAAAACATCATCGTTCTTGCAGACGGCAAATCTCATCCAATCCTCCGCCAAGTGTGCCCTCTCGTCTGTATAGAACTCACTGGGTGGAATCGCTGCAACCCCTAATTCCATGATCAAAAACCACGACATCTTGAAATCCCGTGGTCGGTCTTTGACATGATCCGGAAATTTGTATCCTTCGGGAAGTTTGACCTTGGACAGGTTTGCGAGCACGAAATAGCCCCCTTCAGGAACAGAATAGGGGATACCCAGTTCATCAAAGATCTGGCAGAAGCGGTCCATTTTTCCCTTCATCTCCGTGATCTGTTGGTCCCAGAATCCAACTTTGTCCGCCTGTGCGAACCCAATCGCCGCAGCCTCTTGCAGGGGAGAGACGCTTGAGTAGCAGATTCTCGTATGTGCTGCGGCCACGTATTTGATCAGCTCTGGCGGGCCGATCAGGTAACCGACACGCCAACCCGTCGCATAGAAATTCTTCCCAGCGGATCCCACTGTGATGGTTATCTTGGCGAGTTCAGGGGACAGCGTGGCTATTCGTGTAAAAGGAACATAGTATAAACGGTCATACACCTCGTCTGACAGGATAATGACTTTATGTTTCAAGCATAGCTCGCCGATTTTTGTCAGCTCTTCCTTATTCAAGACTTTGCCGACCGGATTGTGAGGCGAGTTCAACACAATCATCTTTGTCTTGCAGTTGAATGCTTTTTCCAGCTCGTCAAAGTCGATGGTCCAGTTCGCTGCGGAGGAGGTTCTCTCCGCGCCGTCTGCGGGTGGGTGCATAGGGACATATCTGATGGTTCCGCCAGGCATCTCAATATTACTGAGATACTGGTCGAAAAAGGGTTCAAATATGATCACTTCGTCGCCCGGTTCGATGAAGCCCATGAATGCACTCAACATGCCTGTAACCAGTCAGCGATGATTCATCTCAGCGTCCCTTCATTCCTGCCTTCATTAGCCCCAGTTGTGATAGTGACTTCAGTTTCCGGATCCAACTTGCGCCCGAAATAAGGGGAGTATGCATCGGCAAGTGCCTTCTTCAACCTCGGTCTGCCCTTGGTGGGGGAATATTGATTGCATTCTACTCGATCAAGCGCACTCTTCGCGGCGTCAATGATGAACTGAGGAGGATTGTAACCACTGTGACCTACAGTTAGCCCTCAATCCTCCCCGCAACGGTAACAAGTGATCATGTCGGTATGTGTGTGTTTGCATACTCACAAAAACCCTTGGCCCATGTTCACGATTGGCTGCACGGGGGACGCAGCGGCGGCCTCATTGACGATAGACCAAACATCCTGCCTCTGCCCTGCGACGCGCTTCGCAGGCGCAAACTTGACGTCCATTCTGGGTGACGACGAGAAAACACGATGAGAAATATGCGAGCGGCTCGAAGGCGATGGTCCACCCGGTGCAGCGAGGCGATGCTCTACTCGAACGACCTGACGAGAGGCGGACCGGACTACTGCTGTGGTCGTTACGAAGTTGAGGGTCATGGGGCCTGGGACACACCACAAGACCTAGATCAAACAGCGCAGAGAAATTTCGGAGAGTGCGAGTTTGGGGGGCCAACAGTCATACAAGTAGAGTGTGAGAAGCAGTTGGATTGACCAGTAAGAGGGGCTGGAAATGATTGCGAGATCGGACAATAATATGGGCAAGCACCACCTCCGACCACCAACCTCTTAATGCCACTACGTTCGGCGGCTGTCCCACGACTCGGTAATCGAGGTACTACTCTTCCCCTCTTCTTGTGTTGTAAACGCCGTTCCGTTCCAAATAATAGCCTCCTTGTTTTTAGACGCACTGGTGGCTCTGGCCATCAAATGTACCGCTCTGATACGCCAGACCGCGACATTTTTCAAGACTTGGTTTCGGTAGATGCCCGATTGATTGTATTGCCTCAGCCAAACAACGACGCTTCCGTCGAGAGGACTAGGCACACAGCTCGGGTCACATTAACTGATCAGGCTGTAGCTAAAGTTCAGAAGAAAGTCTTAAGGGGGGGTTGATAAGGTCTTTTATTCATTTGATTCTGGTCGTCAAGAAGGTCGTGTCAAGTCAAAAGCAATACCCAAACACTTTTGACGCCGTGTACATATGCACCTAGTCCGTCGGACTGTGTTCATGCCCAATCTATACGGGCATATATCCCATCACCCAGTATATGACTGTACAACTTTCCGGGCCACCGCGCTTCTCCCTTATGCGTACCGAGCACTTTGTCCTCGCTGGGGATAGCCATCCCACCCGCCGTAAGCAGGCGGTGGCTGAGGAGGATACCAGCCCTGCGGGGAGGTCATTTGTACAGGCGATGGTTCCCATCCACCACCATATCCACGATCTCTCATCTGTGGAGGAATTTGAGGTCCATCCCAACCTCCACGCTGAGCTGGCTGGACTCCACGTCTGTGCCGACGTTGCCCGGGAACAATACCATCCAATTTCTGGCCTCGCGGCCGTCGACATGCCCTGATGCAGCATCCGAGAATAGCAAGCAGCAGGAGGCCTCCAAGCGCACTGGCGAGAGCAATGACCAGAGTTTTGTTATCGTCGATCCATGACTTGACTTCGCCTCCGATGGTGCTCCCTTTGCACACACCATTCTCGCATCGCCCCCCGCCGCCACACGGAGTACCATCCAGGAAGTTTTGTTGCATGCTGTAACAGACGTTGGGTCCAAAGTCTGGACTGGCACAGCTCAGAGTACAGGTTTGACTGTTGCATGCATAAGTGTCATTGTCGCTCGTATAGCTGCCCATTAGAGTTTTGCACTGAAGGTCTCGACTCGTGCATTGGCCACTAGCACACTTGAGGCCATTGCCACAGTCGGATCCGTCGGGCGCCGTGGTGTCTGCCGGGCATGTTCCATTAGTGCCAGAGCATGTTTCAGCAGGATCACATTGCCCTGTGCTAGCACGACAGACGGTCCCCGTCGAAGCAAACTGGCAAGTCGACGTACAACAACCTTCGTTGCTGGGGTCACAGACAGCGCCTGTATTGAACTTGCAAGTTGTGGGGTTGCAGCAGCTGTTCCCGGCACAAGATTCAGTGCCGCCACAATCACAGTCTTCGCCCTCCTCGACAATTCCATTGCCGCACTGGTTACCGCTAATCGTGACGACGCCTTTATTATCAGTAAGGCATTGCGACTGAACAGAGTTGCGGCCCAGCGCGCTGCAAATGTTTCCGACTGAGCAGGGCGAGAATTTGGTGATGTCTGACGAAGAGTAAGGATTCATCATGTATTGAGCATTTGCATCGCACGTGGTGGAGGAGAGCGGGCAACACTGGCCAGAATTGACAATGTTGGAGTCGGCACAAGTGCTGGAATCGCAGTCGTGGACAGCTCCGAAAGTATGACCACTCTCGTGCGCAAATACTTGCCACTCAGTCGAGGTCTTCGCGATAACGTTTGCGCCGGTGACGCTTTGAGAGTTGCCGCTAGTGTCTGTCTGTGAAGTAGAGCCGTGGTTGCACAACTGTCCAAGCCACGCCAGGCCGACTTCAGCTCCAGTGTTGCAAGTGGTGAAGAGAGACCAGTAAGCGTTGTCATCCCCTCGCTGGCCACGCCATGACGAGAACAGGTTGAGCCGTTGTGTTATATCGGTGCTGCTTGAGCAACCTACGTTCCACGGCGTCTGAGTGCTTGCCGTCCCTGGACATTCGCCATCGGAAACGGTCAGGTTGCGGAGGCCGAGGGTGATGTTGAAAGTTGATTGGTATAGCTCAGAAGCAGTATTGACCAGGCTGATGATATATTGTCGCAAGCTATCGGTTGAGTTGAAACTCGCGGTATACGTACAGTCGGAAGCGACGCCGACCAAGGCCACTTTGCGAGTGGTTGGGCAACCAGCGGTGCTGCCAATGGTGGATGCCAGATTAACACCAGCTGAATTGCCTGAGCCCACTCCGCCGCCATCAATATTACTCTGTCGCTTTTCGAACATATTGGAAATGGACATGGCGCCCATGTCTCCCCAGAAGCCGTCATCACGTTTAAGCATCAAGTCACGATAGATGGGATGATCGGGATGGGTGTTGAACTCCAACTTGTCAGAGGCGCATGTCAGATCCACGCTTCGTTTGAGCTCCGTATGAGACTGGCGGCTGACGTCCGAGTCACGCCAGACAGCCATATACTCATCATCATCTTCTTCCAGTACGGGATCGAGTTCGTGTCGGGTAGCCATATAGTTGGACTTCAATTGAACATTGTGGTGATTGCCCATGACGGTGAAAGCGCCCTCAAAGAGAGGTTTGATTCCATCCCGCCTTACAGCAATTCGAGCCCATCCCACATGTCGATTTACTCCGTCGTCATCGACAAGAAATGCCTTTCCCTGGTAGATCTTGTGTTCCTCCCGCTGCATCTTTTCGACATGTCTGACATTGCCATACTTGTCAACAAATTCAATGTATGAATCTTCATGGATGATGTCTTGGTTGGGTTCCAGGTTCAGTCGAACATGCTGGGTGTTGTGATGGAGATCGAAAGTCAAGTCGAAAGTGGATGTACAGTGTACCCTTTGTGACGGCGTTTGTATCCAAGGGTTTTCAATTAATGATAGGTAGTTTAACGGATTCCTGGATTGAGAGTGTCCATCGACGGTGCTCGCGAGCGATAGCAATAAGCATGCTGCAACACCCGCGGCCAGATTTTGAAGAAGGCGCATCTTGCGCTTATGGAAGATTAGAAGGTGAGGCTGGAGGTGAGATTGCGCAGGTTGCGGAGGGTGTCTCGATTACGCTCGATTCAATTGCATTGGAAGCACAATCAGGCTGTCGAGGTCGAAATGCCCAGATAAGCAAAGAGGGTCCGATCAGTCAGCGAAAGAATTTCGTCTTGCTGCTGTTGTTGTTGCTGTACACAAAATGGAAATGAGGAGGCAGGGTGGAGGTGTTGGAGCGCAGGTAGAGTTGCTGCTGTGTTTTATGCTAGCGAAGGGCAGAAGGAACTTATAACAGACTGTGTACTGTACACAGAAGATAGGTAGAACGACGGATGTAGAGCGAGGAAGAACGAATGTAGTTGTCGTATGCCCAGACGGGTGATGCGGACGAAGGTGCAGTGGTCTTGAGGATGGGATGGGCGGCGGTAGTATGGGTAGAGAAGTGCAACAAGGAGAAGGCGTCACCTAGCAGTGGGCTGCGGCTGGCGTCGGTGGGCGCAGCCACCCAAAACCCAAGTGACCGGGGTCCTGGGGAACGCCCTACCTACTGTAGCCAATATGACGAGTCGCCAAGGAGCCGCTAAGAAGCCGCTGGCTAGTGCAAAGACGCCGAGGATTATCACTGCCACGGTCAGCAAAACTCCGACCGCTCAACACTGCACGTCTACCACGCACATATCTTGGTGAGAAGAGACCTCGATCCATTCGAACCAGTACTGGCCCGCCAATTTGTATTGTAGTGCATAGAGATAGTTCGGAGCATAACTACACTGCTATTCAACGTGGCACCGGCGGCTCGAACGTGGTTATGCTATCACAAGAGATAGATGCCTAGACTTCAGCCACGACAGTATCTACGTTTTTAGCGATCGTGCGGATTGCCTAGATACTAGCAGCTGCGAACTACTCGGTACATGGGACATCACTCCGTACATGATCTCGGATATCGGCATTTCTGTTTCGCCCTTGCTGCCAGTGCCGCCAAAACACCTCTGATACACACTAGAAACCCTCGGTATGAACACAGATCGACGGTGGATCCTCACGAGCTCCTCTTCCTTTTGACACTTCCGAGAAGTTCGTTGTATCGAATTTATCTCCAAGCCTATAGTCGCAGAGCATCGTTCCCTTTTTGCTTCTTGAGAACTCCGTTCACTCAAACGAACGCTGAAAACTGAATATATTCAGCGGTCTGTATCTTTATCAAGCCTCGGTTTCGACGCCAGGCTCTCTTCCACCAAGCCCGCCTGTGAACCGCTTCTTGATTTTGCTCATTCCAATCTTTGCTTCATCTTTGGCAAACTTGACGTTTCTCGCGGGTGTCCATTGTGACAGACCTCGATGCTTGCGCTCTTCCGATCGTTTTCCAGCCTTCTTCTCGAAACCACTGTCTCTCTTCTGCACGGGCTGGACGGAGTTTGTCGAGGCTTCGGTCATGGTCGTGTAGCCGGTTTCGCCTGTCGCCATGGTATCAGCACTCGGTCGCCCATTAACGTCCTCAGTATGCCCGTTTGGGCCATCGAGGCCATCGACATGCTTGGGGTCTTTGTTGAATGCCCCCTCCGGAACGTTGGTGGCATCAGTGATGCCTAGATCTGACGAATCATCATCGATCGGCTCAGCGTCGTCATCATCGTTATCTGAGGGATTATATGGATCGTGGGGAGGCTCATCAACACCGGGCTCGGCAATCTTTTCATGAGTTTTGTTGGTATATGCCCTCGGATCATGACTGAATGCCCCAGACCAGTCTTCGCCGGTCTTGCTGAGCCATTTGCGCTTCTCTTTCTCCGATGCTTCTTGGGTGAGGATGTCGCGACCCTCTTTCAGGGAGGCGTCGTGCAATTCCTGGATGTTCTCTGGCACTTCGCCTTGTACAACTCGCTCACGCACGCCTTCGGTCAAGCAAGCCTCGAATGTCTCATACGTCTCTCGGCTATTGTTGTCCACAATGAAGTCTCGGTGCGACTCGTCCATGCCGGCCTTAAATCGACCTCGGAACTGAAGGCGGCCAACCTCCTTCAAGTCCTCCAAGCCTTTTTCCATAAACGCCTTGACGTTCTCTTCAGTAATGTAATTTTGGACGAGCCGGTTACCATTCTTGGTAGTCCAAATGGGAATATCGATTGCTGTCTCTTCGTTGTCAACCAAATTCTGAAGCAAGATGAAGCGTACGCCGCCGCTCCACGTTTACCTGTCACGTGGAACTCGAAAATCACGGGCGATCGGTATCGGTACTTGACAGGAAGACGGACATGGTTGTTGTTCTCACTAGAAACATCGAAGTAAACACCATCACCCCCTTCGTTGTTGTGGCATTGTGTCCGAGGGATTTTGCCGACACTGCCGCCTGTACGGAGTTTAAGCTTGGAGTTTGCATTCCAACCCGTGGCCACGATTCTGTCTGAAATGAATTCGAAGGTGCCAACATCCCAACCCAGCATGTTGGGAGGAAGTCGGGTCTCCACACTTCGGAAGAGCAGCGAAATCCTGATCCGGCCGAATCCAATACCCCCGTCCAGAGGGTACCACCTGGTCACTTGGGAGCTCGTGGTGAGGATGTCTGATAAGCGAAGGGGCACAACACCTAAGATAGGGTCGTGCTCTCGGTTGCGCTGATCACGAACGGTGATTGTGACTATCCCAGACCTCCAGTCACGCATAAAGCGCTCCGTGCCAGCGTTGAAGATGGGTTTGCTGCTGACAGCCTTTGCTCGAGTGCGGTAAACTAGTGTGTCATTAAACAGAATGGTACAGTAAGAGGTTGGGAGTTCTAAGCAATCAGTCAGTGCAGGAAGAGGACAAACGGGACATGGGAACTCACTGATGCTCTCTTCCTCGGTACTCTCACCGTAGGGCTTGGCGGGCTCAAACTCTTTACCTTTCCGATTGCCATCACTCCCTTTGATGTTCTCGAGTTCGAGGCTGACAATTTGGTGGATGATAACGCTACAGATGCCGCTAGGCCACAACGGATCAGGAGGAGTATGTGCCACGGCATCTGCGTCTTCGGAGTCAATGACACCCTTCTCATCTTGGAGCCTCTCGTCATGCTGGAGCCCCTCTGGAAGGTTCTTGTCCTTGCCGTCGGTGCGAAGAGCAGGTCGAAACTTGGGCTTGCCAAAATAGCCTACTTCCCAGTGCAGCTCACCCGGCATCTCGCTTCCTTGCTGAGTGCCGGCGAGTTTTGAGATCTGAGGATACATTTTACCTGGATGCTGAATCATTTTCTGCATCGACAACTCGACTTTGCCCACCATGTCATCTGAAGAGTTGCGGTCTGAGTCCCACAATTCGACGCTTAGTTGTTCATCGGCCTTGATGAGCTCAGGGGTGACAAGAAGAGCGGCAGTTTCTTCCCAGACAGGGTTGAGGTCGTCCGTGATGACACGAGTGCAATACATTGGCTTTCCATATTTGGAGAAGGACAGATTGATATAGGGGTCGCTTCCACCATATTTGCTACCACGGCGATCTTGCTTGCTGAGGCCGATGGCGCGATGGATCCGAATCCACATTACTCCCATGGCCTGTGTGTCTTTGGTGATA
This sequence comes from Fonsecaea erecta, assembly GCF_001651985.1. NCBI lineage: Eukaryota > Fungi > Ascomycota > Eurotiomycetes > Chaetothyriales > Herpotrichiellaceae > Fonsecaea > Fonsecaea erecta. The sequence continues at coordinate 2,589,454 of NW_017387248.1, read as the reverse complement.
TCGTCTCCTTGCAGCATGGACTTAAGGTCGAGCTGCATCGACTTTGGAGCAACATACATGCTTGCCGCTGCGCCGATCGCGTAGTTGACGAAGTTTGATATCAATGGCAGGTTGAGGATATTAACCCCTTTCTGTACCATCGGAATGCAGCCTGCCTGCACATGGGGAACGCCCATGAGAGTAAAGGTAAGACTCTTTGCGAAAGGTGGCTCAGGAGTCATCTGCAGTCGCAAGCGCACGGTTCCAACAAGCTCTTGAAGCTCAACAAAGATTGGTAGAGGGACCCCAATGAGGCCCTTGATACCGAGATAGAAGACAAGGTTCATATGCATGTTCCTTGCTCTTGAAGCCGCAGAAGCACGATCACCGGCGGGTTTGGCGTGATATGCAAAAGCAATTTCGAGGTTGTAGTAGTCACCACCTTCCTCGTCCGCTGCAGCTTCTTGTGGGTCTTTCGTCTTTTTATTTTCTTCATGGATGCTCTGCTTGAGCTCGTGCATCTTCGAGTCAGGCAGAGCTCGCAAACTGAGAATTCGAATAGGGTTGCTGCCTTGATCGATCTCGGCCACTCTGACATTGTTGATGACAGCAGGAACAGATGCTTGCATGACATCTTCCAGAGTATCTGCCACAGCAGCAAACATATCCGGGTTGATCAAGCCCCAAACAACGCCCAGAAAGGTGTTCATCCATTCGACTGACTCAGGGAGAAGGTTTGCCACAGCCTGTCAACATTAGCTTTGGGATGCGTAAAGCTGGCGGACGGGTACGAAATCTCACCGTTTGCCCCCTGCTCTGCTCACTGCTCCATTCCACCTCACGGCCACTTCGTACAACTTCTTTCATCCACAACCAGACGGCGGAGGAGACGCACATCCCTAGTGGAATCAATCCCTTGAGAGAGCCACCAAACATCTTGCCAAAGATGACAATGGAGATGAGAATGGCAATGCACAGCCCACCGGCACGATTCTCAAGAAGCTCAAACATCGGCTCATAGCTGACCGAAGGGGTGGGGTGGAACAGGATATTGGTCTTTTCTCCATGAATGGGAACGTCAGAAGTGCTGCCTTCAGCGATCGGGTCTGGAGGGGCAGTGATGTCCTGCTTTTCCTTATACTCGGGATTCTTCTGAGTAGGATCCGTCGCTACTGTGGTAGGTTTGCCCAGGTTTGCGTTTGGCACCGAGAGCTGATCAAAAGTCAATTGATATCGGCTTGATCAATGGAAATTGCACTCATACCTGGGGATTGTCGGCCCTTTTCATGTACTCCTTCCCAACATCTGCAATGACCACTTGATTACCGGTGACTGGATCTGTCACAGTCTGGCCACCTTTCTTTTGTTTTTCATTTTTGTGCGGAGTAACTTCAGCAGAATATTGTTGGGCCTCTTCGGAAAGCTTCTGTGCATTGATAGCCTTGTCTCTTTCAGTTTTGCCCTTGTCAAGATTTGCAACAAACTCCTTGATGTTGGGGATGCGATTTGTGCCGCTCCAGGGCTTCCCGGACTTCTGTTGCTGAGCTTCCATGATCGTCCCTAGGAAGAGGGGCTCGCCCCCAGTGGCAGGGTGGTTGTGCCCGGGGTCAAGGAGATCCAAAGGCTGCGGAGAAGGTTAAGTGGGAGGCAGTTCTGGCGAGAAGCTCCTGAAGACGAGGAAGGGAGTGAGTATGGGAGAAGTAAAGAAAAGTAGTGAGAATAAGATGGTGAGCAGCCCAGCACGGGACAGACTGTTCCATCTTGAATTTCATAGTTGGCTGGGAGTATGATGTCTACTCCCAATCTGCCAATGTGCTGTGACGTAACCACACTACCTCTCGCAAGCTGTCACCCTTGACTGAGGGGGGAAAGGATGCGGGTAACAAAGGCGTGTGTGGCTTGCCTCAAGCCTGAAGATGAGCCAACAACGTGTCGATGCTGGGCATGTCTGGGGCTCACTAGGCTCCAGCGGGGCCTACGGGGCCTTACTTAGGCGAAAGCTCGTCGCTTAGCTGGCGATCAAGATCCAAACTGCACACGCCATCGTCAGCCAACACCCAAAAATCATGGAACTTGCATCAAGCTAAGCAGCTTCAATCCGGAATCGGCTGACAGGAAGAGAGGCTGAGGGCGTCGGTCCCGTTCACATGTCTATGGATTTGAGTCTATCTCGATCTGCGTGCCTACGTGCCTACGTACCTACGCCACACAATGTTATCATCATCTGCTCATCCCTTTGCTACTCTTAATGAGTCGTTCTCATTACTGACACCACCACTGTTTGTTCAAGCGTCTCCATCACGCTCTCGCCCATACCTTAGTTCCCCTGATCCAAGTCTCCAAAACAGTTCCCTCTTCGTCCAGAATTGCAAAATCAGCACGTCGGCCAGGTTCGAGCCTCCCTCTCTTGCTCTCGCCCATCATATCTGCAACGTTTTCGGTGACACACTGTACAGCTTCGGCGAGATTACAACCGGTGAATGCCATAGCATTCCGGATGCACTCGTCCAGCGTACAGCAGCTGCCGATCAATGTATCTGTGCCTTCAATGGTCACTCTGTTGCCTTGCTTAACCTGTCGCAGTGGAATCTGCCCGTGTCCACTGTACACCCCATCCGGTAGGCCAGCGAGTTCGATGCTGTCCGTTATGAAGATGCATTTCCTCGGATCGGTGCGCAGGCAAAGAGTTACCACCGAAGGGTGCAGGTGTATTCCATCTGGAATGATCGAGTAATAGCACTTGCCAGTGCTCATCAGCCCAGCAAGCCCCGGTGTGCGATGGTGAAGAGGCAGCATTGCGTTAAAGACATGTGTTAACGCACGGGCACCCATTCGCAGAGCTGCAAGGCCCTCCTCGTAAGTGGCGGCCGAATGCCCTAGAGAGATGACAACGTGAGGGTATTCTTCTTGCAGCTGGCCCACCAGTGAAGTTGATCCGGCCAGTTCTGGTGCCAGTGTGACCAGCTTGATAGCATCCTTGAGATTGCCCTCACCATACAGGATAGTCGGAGATGTTTTCGCCGGTTCTTGGAGGTAGGCGGCATTATGTGCTCCCCGCTTCGAGGCGTTGAGATACGGCCCCTCGACATGTACACCCAGTAAGTCGGCACCGTAGTCAAATTGTCGTGGTCTCAGCACTGGTACTATCTGTTGGGAGCATTCAGTATATTAGAGGAAATGGTTGACCAAATCTTCCATGTCCTGTCGTGAACAGAAGATGCGTGAGGTCGTCGGGCACAGGATAGAATAAGCGAGTTCATGCCTACCTGCTTCCACCGTTCCTTATCCACCGTAGGCACAGTCGCCCACCAGCCTGTCACTCCGTGACGGACTTCCATCTCACTGACGTCTTTTAACTTGTGTTCATCGTCCCCGGGAGCACCCAGGGACAGCTCGGTGAAATGGACACCCTTCATGCCGTTTGTCTGCAGGTCCAAAAACCCTGGCGCAACTATTTTACCATCCAGATCTATCCTCTCCACGCCTTCCTGTCGAAAGTAGTAGTTAGGCGTGATGATTCCTTGCTCGGCGTCAAGGTAAAGATCTTGCGCCACCAATTCTCCCGACATGCAAAGCAGGCAGTTGGTGAAACATTTCAGTGACCGGTCCATTGTGGGCGGAGGCTTCGGCAGTGGAAAGACAAGCTGGACCAGATCGGCATGGACTATGGACTAACAAGAGGAAGGTGACAGTGCTCAATATTGACAAAATTCGAGGAGTTCTTTGGACTCGTATAGATCAAATGGCTGAAGTGTCTTGTCCGCCCACCCGCGCGGCCGTTTTCGCAGAGGCGCTAAAAGCGAGTGGTGGATTCGTCGTCTATCTCTCACCAAATCACCTCAGGCTATATATATTTCAAGCTGGGAGTACTTTGATCGTCACTTCGTAATGAGGTTATTTTGAGATGTACATGTTCAGCCAACTACACAATCAGTTCCACTATTGACCTCTTCCTCTCCCCTGGCCACATCGGCATCTGGGGATCTTCTCGGCTCCTCCGTTGAGGGCTTCGGATCTTCTTTGGCTTCTTTAGACTCTTTCCCCGACCTTGCTGGGTTGGATATCGATGGATCTATAGTCCATTCCCATCTCCTTCGCTTCCGCTTTGATCTTGGAGTTGATGCGCTTTGAGGTCTTTCTGTCCTGCCTTGTTCCAGGTCAGAGAAAGACGAAAGAGATACTGCAGTAGACTTCCGCTTTCTTTTCTTACGCGGCGAGACCTCATCCACGCGAATTCCTCGGGCCTTGTCGCCGTCATCGCCGTCGTCGTCCGTGGAAGTTCCACTTTGGTCTTCACTCTCGGATGGAAGAGATTCGTCATCGGACGAACTTAGGTCTGCATGGCGCATGATGTAATTATTTGTGACAATTTCTTCTTCCAACTCTGCCCGAAAAGCTACCTTCTTGGGCGCTGGGAAAAACACTCGTCGACCGGCCACCCGTGGACTTGCGCTGGCAGAAGGCCGGCGGATATCCCGAGGCAGTGGACCATTCTTCAATATCGAATGAATGCCAAATGGCAGATTTAAGACGTAAGGATGTTCTGAATTTTTCAAAATTGGTGAGGTTGGGTGTGCGCTTCCTCTTGCTTGCGAATGTGATCCGGGTGATGGAAGAGTTGTCACTGGTGATGGTCTGTAGGCAAGATCGAATGTATTGTTGAATGTGTTCAAGGTCGTCGGCGTCGCAGTAGCGCCCATATTGACGCCGTTCTGACGACTGGTCGAGCCGTGAAATGTAGGGGCGAGATCAGAAGTCCTGAGTGACAGTTTCGGCTTTTTCCCCGGCGAGGAAGGATGGTGCGGCCGGACATTTTCTGTCGAAAACATCGATATTGAAGAAACCGGGTCGAGGCGAGATAGAAGATGTGGCATCGACGGAGCCATGGATATGGCAAGCATTTTGCTTTCTGCGGGAGCCGGTGACAATGCTGAAGGCTCACTCATCAAATCAAGAAAGTGGTCTTTTCAACTCCAGCTGAAATGTTCGTGTGCGCCCGTAGTTCTTATGGCCGGGCCAAGTGGGTAAGAGAAATCTACCAAGAGGGGTTTTATTCGAGATTTAGGATGGTTGGCGGTGGTGGTGGTGCATAAGCACGTAAAGGGGTGAGCACGACTCGAAATCGTCAGAGCCACCTTATTAGAATCTTTGATCACTGAGTCGTACCGGTTGAACAGGAAGCGTAATCAGGACACCCATGAGCCTCACATAAGCACCCTGGCACGTATCAAACGAATATAGGCAGCACCGTTTCAAGGAGAGAAAAAGAACGCAGGTCTTCGGGCATGGGCAGCTGATATGGCTGGGCGTGGGAAGGGCCCCGAGGTGGTGAGTACCCACCGCGTCATCCGAGCGAGTACGAGGAATAGCCCACGAGATAAGATGCACCCATATTTGCCGCCCTTGCCCAGCTAAGCAAACCTGTGCTGGCAAATCCTGGAGTATTTGGGATCTTTTCCTGCTCGTTCAGGCACCGAGCGGACCTGGAGTCCTTTCCAGACTCCGTTGACCAGTTCGGCGGTTAGGCGGGTCTTGGTGGGAACGGAGAAACAGGTGTGGCTTGATTGTTGGGCCGGAGGAAGAGCTGGGGAAAGGATAGGGCTCGTGCTCCAGGTGCGTACGTTAGCTTGCCAGGACGGGCGCTTCTTCTTGGCCATGGAGCAGGATTCAGGAACGGTGCTAGGATGATGCTAGAGGAGATCAGGCAAAACGTGGCCTCGATCGCATATCCGCAGCCGCTCGACTCTATTTTCGGCATCGAACTGCCCGAAGTAGCGGGGATGGGCAAAAGGCCAGCGAGGCCAGATTGGGCGGGCGGAGTGATACTATTGGGAGAATTTGGGGCCAGGCCAGGGCAACACGGCCAGATGAACGGGTGATGGGATTCAGGAATAGGCGAGAGAAGGAGTTGGGTTGAAAATAGACGACCCCAGTTAGGTGCCAGTCAGCACCTCGCAACTTTGGTCCTTCCTGGTGCCAAGTGGTTCTATCCACAGCGCCCAATGCGTTTTGGCCGGACAATAGTGGCTCCGATTCCGAGATCAATGGTGGCGGAATTGGGCAGCATGTCGGCGTCTCCTTACGCTGTGTTCTGGACAGCTGAGCCACTGAATCCACACATAATATTGCATAGGCAGCGTCCTGCGTACTCGTAGGACTCCCAATAAAAACCTAATCTAGTTTGTTTGGGTCAGCTGGATGCTGATGGGTCTTGCATCTAATTGCTTAATTCGTGATACCTCCAATGGGCTGCCAATGCGAATGCCGGAATGGTGTTTTCACAGATCTCGCACCGTTCCAATGGCTGGCTCTCGCCATCTTCCGAATTCCAGCCATCCTCTACCGATATGTCAGTATCAGTCTCTGTCCTCGATGCGGCGGGAGACTGAGCAGCTGGAGAATTCGGAATGGCCGATTCAAAGTGATCGGCTTCTTGTGAGTGGATAGTTACTCGGAAGTCCTTGAGCACTTCGTCCTGTCGCCGAAACATTCTTCCAATATCTCGCCCTTGGCTCTCTTTTGTTTCCGCTGCTGTCTCTGCCATGTTCGTAGCTGCAACATTGATCAAGCTGAGATTCCAGCTGCTCTGTTCATGATGCAGTTTTCGGAACATAGGAACTAGTGCTTCCTCGACCAGACGGTCGGCCAGGGTAAAGGACGTCTCACTCAGGCTGAAGACGAAGTTCGGCATAGGTCCTGATCGAGAAGTGCGCTGTAATATCCTTGCTCGTACTCCATCCGGGCCCGGGAGTGGACGAGGTCTTGTAGAGAGTCGCAGAGTTCGCGGATGTGCCATCCAGCGACGCCGCATATTTTCACTTTCACCTCTTCCGTCATCGTCGTCGTCGTCGTCCTCTAATAAATCCATCCGCATGCGTCGAATCAGTCTTTCACTCAAGATGTGGAGCTGCTTCCGGACTTCTTCGAAAGTGTGTAGGTACTTCAAGTACGAATCCTCCTGGCTTATCTGCGAGGGGATGCGCTTCACCTTCGCCACCTCTGAGTGATCAGCACCATGAATCAGATCCCACATCCTTCCACCAATGCCTTTAAACGAGCCTGGACCAGCCAAGATATCATCGAGCAGCTTGGGGCTCATACCAGGAAAGGAGCGAACGTCGTGAACAGTCACTGACTCTTTGGTGCCACCGTACACTAGACCTTCAGAAAAAGCCGCATCTCGACCAAGTACATGGGCGCGGATCTTCTGGGCCAGCTTGGATCCGATGCCGGGGATCTTTCCTATGTCATGGTCATCAAGGAACCGGGTAACATTGCTTTCAGCGCTGCCACTTGGCTCACAAGGTGGCAAAATTGTTGTTTGATTTTTGGGTTTATTGACATTCCCAGCCAACTTGGCCAATAGCTTGTTCATCGCGATTCCCACCGTGGATGTATATCCTTTCTGAGACTCCAACTCGTGTCGAAGATGCCTTGCCAGATGACTCCCAAGCACAAGGCGCAGTCGTAGCTGTTCATCCTCGGATGAGAGCTGGGCAGATGGAGACGGACTCGACGGATAAGTAGGACCATAGACGCTGGAAGCGTCATATACGAAGCCAACAGTAGGGTCGTCTCGGTTCATGCAGAAGAAGGAATGAGAAAGATCATTATGATTGAGCAAATCCATGTTGTAGTCGATCATGTCCGTGCAATCGAGCCTGCAGCGATGTCAGCATGGTACGGAGCTTTGGTGACTCGCACATACCAGACTTCATCAAACCCAAGTCGCTCTGCCCTCCCGCTCCAGATGGACTGCTGGAGGAAATGGTACAGATCCTTGGATGCATCACGAAACCGAGTCAAGTCCTCACCTAGGACAATCACCGCCTCGGGACACACCTTTCTGGCTTCGGTGATAAGCTGGAGTTTTCGTAGGCCTCTCCGGCGAGCCTCATAGTTACAGGTCACCACGATCTGCTTTTGTTGGATGGCCAGAGGCACTGATTTGAGCGCGGGATTCTCATTTTCGACGACTGAGGCGTAGAAACAGTCGTAGTCAAAGTGAATAATGACTCGCTGCGGGCCAGGAGGTCTGTGCATAATAGTGTTAATACCATGATGGCCCAGGCCAATGCTTGATAGGGAGCACGGCTATGGCCTCAGTTGCAGAAATGCCGGTGAAACATGGAAAGAGAGAGGACGACGAGTTGCAGTTGGTTGGCGGCGACTGTGAGGCCGTGCGGAGAGAATTCCCCAGTCGCGCCCAGGAACTCGGTCGCGTTTGGTCGGTAAACAACTAGCCTCCATGCCTAACTATTACACGAAGTCCTCTACTTAACAATTCCACCTTTCATGTCGCGCAAAAGGCACCCCAGGTGACGGAAGGCGCAGCTGCGCCCGCTTAAAACAAGGTCAATGTCGCAAGGAAATCCCGCTTTCCCAGGTCGAAATCTTTATGCGTCCTCGAGCAAGCTACCTGATCGTACGGCGCAAAAGCCTGGTACCACTGTCTCCTCGCAACAATACTCCCAGTCGGCCTTTGGGCGTCGTCCCGAGCCCCAATATCCGTTCGGACAGTCTGCTGCCCCCCAGCCACAGCATGGCGCGTTGGGTGGGAGGCAGAGTATGGAGAAGGAATCAAATGCGCTCGGCGAATTGAGCGACGAGCAAAGAGATGAAATCAATGAAGCTGTATGCGCCGTACCTCCCCTTACGTCCGGCGCCCCATACTAACCTATCAATGAGCAGTTCTCCTTATTCGACCTCGACCGCGATCGGCACCTGGACTATCATGAAGTGCGCGTCGCAATGAGGTCGTTGGGATTTACTATCCCCAAACCTGAAGTTGTGCAAATAATGCAATCGCAGGGTGTGCCAAAGCCACAATTCAAGAGAGGGCCTCCCGTCAAAGGACAACAGACATATCACTCCAGTCAGCTTCTTTTACCACAAAACGCGTTTCAGCGCATAGCGGCGCAAAAGATCTTCGAACGCGATCCCACGGAAGAGGTCGAGCGGGCCTTGCTATTGTTTGATCCAGACCAACGAGGTTACATTGAAGTCGACGATATTCGAAGAGTTGCTCGAGAACTGGGTGAGACTGGTCTCGAGGATGAAGAGATACAAGCCATGGTGGAAGAGTTTGATTATGACGGGACAGGGAGCGTTGCGAAAGAGGCCTTTTATGCCATTTGTCTGCAATGAGCGTTCGACTGGTTGTGTTTGATGAAATGATGATATCCCACGATAAGAACGACTTGATTGGAATTGGCGGCGTCCACTCCGGAATCATTGGACACATTCCAGTTGTCGTCTATCTAATCAAGCTATTGGTTTTTATGTCTCAGTTTTGACACAAATACCCATCGAGCCATCCGAGTTTGCACCCCAGAGGTTGTGTCAAAATATCCCTCCCTCTTCATCGGCATGCATATTAAGCGATCTTGTCCCGAGACACAACTCTCCGCCGGAGGTGCGTCATGTTAAGCCCTCCATCGACTAATGGGTTCCTCAATTGATAAAACCATAATGGATGATTCATGCTCTGGAGGAAGATGGCTGCTGTTCCAAGGGCCACGACTTCCATCCTCTGGCAACCCATGCCCTCGAGCCGACACGCAAAACTATCACAACTGGGCTGGTGTAGGTCATGCAGCTCGGGTCGAAATTGTGTATTGGTATGCGAGAGCTATAGGCAGACGCCTTCCGCATTGTCGATCTCGGCACATACCTTTAGGTGACACTACCGTAGGATGGGATCTGGCGATAGTAACCGAAGCCGTCGTATAGTTTGGATGAGATAGGGCTGTTGGAGACGCGCCAGTGGAAGCTCTTGAATGTAGGATACTTATGTTTACTTGTATAAGTTATAGTGAGGCGGACATCGGGAATGTGAAAGGACAGCGGGATGGTGTGGCTGGCTGTGACCTTGGCTAAGAAATGCACACAGGCACGTAAAAAAAGGCTGTATGGATATGAAAATGATTTTCTCGATCTTCATTGCTGCACAAAAAGTGTTGTATACTCTCCACAGGCCTCCCTTCCAAAAGCTAGCGTCCACTACTCAAGAAATTCAAATGCCCGAGGGTATATCTTTCAATACTTAATATTTCAGCACGGCCCCACCCGTCTAATCTCTCCTCACTTCTTCTTTGACGACTTAACCGTGTCGATGATTTTGTCGACCACACTGGGATCGCTGAGAGTCGAGGTATCTCCAAGGCTGTCTTCCTCTCCGCTCAAGATCTTTCTCAAAATCCGCCTCATGATCTTGCCGGAGCGAGTCTTGGGCAGATCATCGACAACGAAGACGGCTTTCGGTGCCGCAAACGGGCCGATCGACTTCCGCACTTGGAGGATCAGGTCCTTGCGTATCTGTTCGCCACCATCCACACCATCTTTTAGAGACACAAATGCGTTGACGGCTTGACCGGTGAGTTCGTCATTGATACCGACCACGGCGGCTTCTGCAACGCCGTCATGCTCGATCAGGGCAGCCTCGATTTCTGCAGTGGACAAACGATGACCAGAGACATTGACGACGTCGTCAACACGACCCCGTATCCAGTAATAACCTTCGTGATCACGTCCGGCACCGTCACCAGTAAACTATTCTTGATGTCAGTCAATCGTTCCTGGAGTTCTGACACGAGGGTACTCACGTAGTAGCCCTTGTACACGTTCAAGTAGGTATCCATATATCTCTGGTGTGCGCCCCAAACGGTTCGGGCCATACTTGGCCAAGGCTGCTTGAATGCCAGAACACCCTCCACATCGTTGCCTTCAATTTCCTTACCGGAGACCGGATCAATAATTGCGGGTTCGATACCAAAGAAGGGCAATGAGGCACTGCCAGGTTTCGTCGGTGTCACACCGGCCAGCGGTGTAATCACATGGGAGCCAGTCTCGGTTTGCCAGTAGGTATCAACAATATGAGCCTCTTCCTTACCGACAGATTCGAAATACCACTTCCAGACCTCGGCTGCGATTGGCTCACCCACCGAGCCCAAAACGCGCAACTTGTGCAATTTATGGTGGATATGTTCGTCACCAGCTCTCTTTAACAGGCGGAGAGCAGTCGGGGCAACATAGAACTGCGTCACGCTGTGTTTGTCGATCACGTCCCAATAGCGGGAGAAGTTGGGGTAGGCCGGTGTGCCCTCAAAAACCACGGTCGCGACACCGAGAAGGAGGGGGGCGTATACAACATATGTATGTCCGGTGATCCAACCGACATCACCACCGCAGAAGAAGACATCATCATCGTGAATATCAAAAACGTACTTGCCAGTCGCTGCAGCACCTAACAGGTAGCCCGCGGTCGAGTGCATGACACCCTTGGGCTTGCCAGTCGAGCCTGATGTGTAGAGCAGGAACAAAGGGTCCTCCGAGGCCATGGACTCTGGGGGAATATAGGCGGGGGATTTTGCAGTCTCTTCATGCCACCAGTAGTCTCGGCCCTTTGTCCATGGCACATCGGCACCTGTCCTCTGGTAGACAAGCACGTGAGTGACATCCGGGCATTTCTTCAGGGCTTCATCCACAATCTTCTTGGTTCCGATCAATTTGCCGCCACGCTTTCCCTCGTCGGTGGTGATGACGACCTTGGAGTTGGCGTCGATGATTCGGTCCGCTAGTGAGCCAGACGAGAAACCGGCAAAGACAACCGAGTGCACAGCACCGATGCGGGTGACGGCGAGGAAGGAAATGACTGCTTCGGGAATCATGGGCAAGTAGAGGGCAACAGTGTCACCTTTCCTGACGCCCATTTGCTTCAGGGTGTAAGCCACTCGTGAAACTTCGCGGAGGAGCTCGCCGTAGGTGAGCACGCGGCCCTCGCTGGGTTCGTCTGCCTCGTAAATCACGGCCGGCTTGTCGGGGTTTTTGATGGCGTGGCGGTCGACGCAGTTGTAGCTGGCATTGAGCCGACCCTCTAAAAACCAGGCGGCGTCGCCGTTGGCAAAGGTTCCGGAGCGGACAGTCTTGAAGTCTTTCTCCCAGTCCAGAAGTTCTCGGGCCATCTTTGCCCAGAACTTGTCTGGCTGCTCGATGGACTCCTTGTACATGGCATAATATTCGTCGAGGTCCTTGATGTGAGCTTTCCCGGGACCTTTCTTGAAAAAGGGCTTGGGGACACTGCAAGGCGGTCAGTAAGGTCTATCGAGCGAGAAGCGGGAGTCTGAAGCTTACTGGAAGGTGTCAACCTCGTGGGCTTCGGCCTGTGTGCTCGTGGTCAGCGCCAGAAAACAGGGCAAGGCTCTTCGGAGGAAAGGAACAAAAACAAAAGCTACTCACCACGACGGGGCCTTTCTTAGGCGGCTTAACGTCGCCTTCAGACATGTTGATCTCGGTGGCCTGCTCGACGACCTTGCTATGGGGTGTGGAAGAGGGAGGGGCAGGGCAGGGGCGTGACAGAAGAAGTCGAGCTCAGACAGATTGGAGGAGGGGGAGTGGGTGGGTGTTTATATCGTCCGTGTTCCTCAAGTGCGCAACGTTAAAAAAGACTAGGGAAGTAGGACCCGCATCCAGGGCGGGGAGATCAGGATAGACCAGAGGATGACGATCGAGTCCGACACATTTGGGCAACACAAAATGCGCTCTTCTCTTCTCCCACACACGGTTGTCCGACGCGGAGGACCAGCAGCTCTTGAATCGAATGACGCTGCTCGCCTGCCCACCCCCGCAGCGGCGAACGGCCACCCCAAGCAGACTTTTGGTCGCCGTCTGACGAAATCAAATGCAAATCCTCGCGCATCGCTCACGCGGATGGGGCATGCAGGAGCTGTTTCGATTGGGTTTGCCGGCCAGCAGTGGCTGTTCCTTGCTGCCCGCGCCAATCCGGAGTCAACGCCCCTCCATTTTCCTTTTATCCGTTGTGGATGGCGACTTTACGGAGGAGCGCCATGACTGCCCAGTCTATCGGGGTTGGAGCCATGGCCAGGGAATCGCGATCCCAACAGTCTGCTTCGTCTCTCGCACAGCTTTGACCTCAGCGAGAGGTTTTTCATCGCACTCGCCATACCAAGGCACCCACCAGGAACCCAAGTAGATACCCTAGCACCTTACCCCGCGGGGTCCCTCACGCAAAAGCGTCACGCGCGTACCCCCTCAAAAAACACCACCAGACACACTCTCCCGGCCTTGCATCATCGCCCCTGGAGCATGACATCTGACCCTGGACATATGGAATTGGTGGTCCAATGACGGGCTGAGCAAAACAATGCCTCTGGCTGCGTGCAACGGCAACATGCAGCCTCCGAAAGTCTGCGCACAGCCGAGAGAAGTCCTCTGGGCAGTGGACATTGCCCTTTACGGTCCATTCACGATCTAGATGCTGGCTCGTTCCACTTGTTCGGCCAAGCCTGTGGTGTGATGCTTCCGCCCCAGTGTCTTGTCCGGCAGCCAGAATCAAAAGGTGTGAATTCCGGGCCGGGCGCAATACTCTGCAGAAGACCTCATCTGACAATAATATTGCCACACAGGAACTGGCGATTGTGTATTTCCATATTCAACTTCCTTTCATCCAGGACGCTAACCCCAGCATGAACACCATAATTGCGCCGTCCCCGATGAATTCCTTGCCCATCTGTATCCACAGACCTATTCCGCTTTTGCCCGACTGGCCCTTTGATACTGCTCTTGCACCCTGGACCAGTAGTTCTCCGCTCATGAACACAATAAATGGGTTCTGGAAGGTAGCCGGAGCCGGTGGATTCTCGCCATATGTTTGCGTAGATTTGTGGATGCTGGACACCAAGTACAAGCCAGCCATGATGGCAAACATAACATGCACGACTTTCCAGAAGCGTGTCGCTTGTATCTCGGCTTGGCTAGGAGGCGCCTTCTGACTTCCCATTACCATATTGATCAAGAAGGGAGGAAGACCTGTTGCCTTGGAGATGTCGTCGGGAGACAATCCGGGGCCGGCACCCATAGGGCCGGGAGCGTTGGGATCTGTTGAGCCATTCATTCCTCCCATCATCGCTTGTAGCATCTTGAACATGGGGTCCTCTTCCTGTGCTTGGCCTTGTCCCTCTTGTGACAGGGGTTGTCTTAACATTGCCTTCAAGTATTCCTCCTGCGCCTTAAGCTGTTCCGGAGTGGGCGAGGCACCAGTTTCCCCAGGCAGTGGAGCTATCGGCTCGGGAGGAGATCTCGGAGGTGGTGTTGGCGCCGGAGACTCGTTGCGCACTGTGGATGGAAACTGTTAGCCTGCTTGCTTCCTCTGGCAACATCCCTTGGTTGTGTATCGCGTGTGAAAAGCATCACTCGTTCCGATATGTGAGATCTGGGCCAGGAGTGGAACTCACTGCTCTCTGGGGTCCTTCCACTCAACCTTGTAATCTTGTCCAGTCTCTCTGTTGCCGAGCCCGTGATCTTCGCTTCACGCTTTTGACGGCGAATGCGGGCTTGTCGCTGTGCTGGCGTCTCTTCCATCTCCGCCATCTTTACACTATGTGTGAAGATTTGTGCGGTTGCTTACACGTGCGCGGTTTCCTTGCGCTGCAGGTGAAGGCTGATCGAGGGGTTACTGTTTCCAACAGAACTGACGGGAACGCATTAATTGTGTTTGTTCGTGTCCGTTTATGTTTCTTCGTGATGAGATCTTTTTCTGAGAACAGGAGGTGATCACTGGAAGCACGACGAAGGAGCGAGGAGAATGCAGGGAGGGAGAGCAAGATCCAGGAAAAGCACAGCAATAAGTATGTCCAGCGGGTGTTGCAACCCTTCTAATTCCGTTTCAGCGGGTTCACACTCGCACCAGGTACACTTTTCAGAGAGCACTGGGATGACGTACCGGGTGATTGGTCGCCTGCCTATTGCTAGTACGAGTTACAGGCAGCCAGCGCAGCTTCCGAAGGTGTCATGTGATCGCGACTTGGCAGCCTAAATCCAGCGATCCGCCGCATAGCGGAGGTCAATCCAGCTCCATCCAACTCCCTTGCGGCGCGTTCAACCTCTTTTTTTATTCTTCGATTTCGTCGCCAGGCACGTCGAGCGTATTCAGGCGCCGAGTCGTCGGGGGTGAATTGATAAATTCCGTCCAGCGAGCCCCTCGGTCTAGAATCACCGCCAGGCAGACTCGAACTCCTCATTTCTAGGGGCGCGTCACGAATTTCCTAGACCACTTTTTATATTCTCACTTTGATTTCACCAGCTCCTTCTTGCCCTCATTAACCCATTCTTTCGTTCCCCAATATTGCGCAAAGACGCGCGTCGATACCCGCCAACATGTCTTTTGGCGGTGGCGGCGGTTTCTTCGGCTCGAATAACACCACTCAAAACACGGGGTTTGGAGGGTTTGGCAATAATACCAATGCTAGTACAGGTAAGTGAGATGTCGTGTCAGATCAAATAAGGAGGGGCTCTGATGTCTTGCTTCATGATTCAGGGTTCGGTACAAACACGAGCACTACTGGTTTTGGTTCCAGCACAGCGACCGCAAACCCGTTCGGAGGCAGCACTTTCGGGCCCAATACTGGAGGTGCGTGAATCATTTTCGCAGGCAGCAAGACGTCAACTACTGCACTGCCTCACCCGTAGCTCGTCGCCGCCCATTGTTTTATGGACTTATTTTGCTCTGTCGCTATTCTCCTCCACTCGTCACATGAAATATGTCTCGGTTGGCGAACCCGCAACCAGCGTCCCGGCGGCGACTATCTCCAATCCAGTTCACTCGTGTTGATATTGTGCAAACTTCCTCTACTATCAAGCCAGGCGAACTAATAATGACTCCTTCAGGTTTTGGTGGCAATACCAACACGTCAACCACTCTTTTTGGCTCCAAACCTTCCACGAATACCTTCGGCTCGACAACCACAAACACAGGAGGTGGACTGTTCGGAAGTTCAAACACCAACTCTGGGTTCGGGTCAACAGGTGGTTTTGGAAGTAACAACAATGCGTTTGCCAGTAACACCGGTGGCACAGGGTTCAACTTTGGAGGCGCGTCGAAACCTGCGTTTGGGTCGAGCACCAACTCCACTCCCTTGTTCGGCCAAGGGGGTGCAGGAACAACCGGCGGATTCGGGTCAACTTCAAGTCCATTCGGTGCTGCTGGTAGCGGAACGGCTCTGAGCAACCAGCCTGTTCCTCCGTCAGAAGGCACCCTTTCCACACCATATGCGCCCACGCTCGAGAAAGAAGCTGCGGGTTTATCCAGCAACTACCAAAGCATCAATTTCATGCCACCATACCAAAAATATTCGTTTGAAGAGTTGCGATTAGCAGATTACAATGCGGGTCGAAGGTATGGCAACGCCACGGGTCAGGCAGGTGGTTTCGGCCAGAACACTTTTGGAGGCTTTGGAGCGAACAACGCAGGCTTTGGCAGCAGTACAAATGCCAGCCCTTTCGGTCCTACAACCACATCGTCAGGCTTCGGCTCCAATACCGCCACGGCCGGTTTTGGCAGCACTGGCCTGTTCGGAACCAAGCCTGCTGGTGGAAATTTATTTGGCCAGCAGTCCTCTGCCGCCCCTTCTACGGGTCTATTTGGAACCTCCAACACCGGAACAAATACATTCGGTGCAGGAAGTGCTGGCTTCGGGTCCGGAGGCAGTCTCTTCAACCAGAACCAAAACCAGAGCAAGACATTATTTGGCAACACCACCAGCACCCCCCCAACGTTCGGGTTTGGCACCACCAACACTACCAATGCCAACACAGGAACTGGATTGTTTGGCGGCAGCAATACGAATACCCCTAACACCGGGGGTTTCGGTGCGAATCAGCAACAGTCTACAACATTGTTCGGGAACAACAACAATCAACAGCAAAAGGCTCCCCTTTTTGGCAATGCAGGAGGGTTTGGAGCCTCTGCAAACCAAAACCAACAGCCAGGTGGCATGTTTAGTAACACTAACGCATCCACCGGCAGTGGCCTTTTCACCAACAACAACGCCGGTACCAGTGGCGGAATGTTCGGCACTAACAATACCACCGCGGGTACTTCCATGTTCGGAACCAATGCCAACAATCAGCAGAAGCCCGGTAGCATCTTTGGCGGGAGCACACTGGGAACCACAGGCACGAACACTGGTGGAGGCCTCTTTGGGAATAACAACAATCAACAGCAATCGGGAAACTTGTTCGGAACTGCGAATACAGCCCCAAGCACAGGGTTTTTTAGCAACACTGCCAACAAACCTGCAACCAGCTCGTTCTTCAACAACACCAACACTCAGCAAGGTGGTTTTGGTGGCTCGACTGGTGGCTTTGGAAATATGTTCGGTAACTCACAGAATAACCAACAAAATCAGCAGCAACCAGACTTCAAAGTTTCGTCCCTGAATGATCCCAACCCGTACGGTCAGACATCCATCTGGACTGGACTGCCAGTACCAACGCCAGATAACTCCAAGCCACTTTTCACTCCATTGTCTGCCACCCAAAAGTTGAAGGAGAGCCAGTCAAAGCCACCACCGAGTCTCAGACTCAACCAGTCTCGTTACATGACGCCACCCCGTCGGTCTGGCTTTGGCTTCTCTTACTCAACATATGGCACACCAAACAGTGCAGCCAGTACACCTGGCGGAAGTGGCTTGAGCAGCAGTATGTATGGTAGTCGTACTTTCAACGGCGGCAGTTTCGGTCGCTCGTTTGGCAAGAGTGCATCTGTCAGCAATTTGCGGTCTCAATTTGCAGGGGATGCTGAAGGTGTCCTTAGCCCTAACGCATTCGCTTCCACCAATACCAGGTGGTCAAGTGGCAATATGCGTCGGTTGACCATTGATCGAAGCATCAGAAACGACCTTTTCAGCCGACCTTCGCTTCCCGCCTTTCCGACAAACGCCCTAAATCAATCAGTCAATGGGAACAACGAGGTTTCTGTTGTCACAAATGGCGAGCATCCTCAACCAGTGAACCAACAAACAAGTTGAAGAAGCGCGTGAGCTTTGACAAAGATACCACTGGTGGTTCGAATGGGGTCTTGAATGGCGAATCCGGAGCTTTGGTACTGACCGAGGGCGACCAAGATGAGGCAGAGGGTACAACTGCTGGCAGAACTGTGAATGGCACAGCTACACCCGAGGCTGAACCAGTCCGCGGCAATGAACTTGCTGTTGTCCCAGAAGATCGGGAGTCCGACGATGTCATCTCACGGAAGACGACTGTCCAAGCCAAGCCAGATCCACAGCCCGGGGACTACTGGATGAAACCGACACGTGCTGAACTGAGCAAGATGCCTCGTGAGAAGCTGTCCCGATTTGTAGGATTTGAAGTCGGTCGAAAAGGATGTGGCAAGGTCGTGTTCAACGGTCCCGTTGATCTCACCAGTCTTCCCTTGGACGACCTTTACGAGAAGATTGTGGAAATCCGTTTGCGATCAGTTACAGTCTATCCCGATGCAAGTTCCAAACCACCGGTCGGCAAGGGTTTGAACGTACCGTCGACAATTTCTATTGAGAACTCCTGGCCGCGATCTCGTGGTCAGCCATCTTCCGCCACAAGTGGGCCTATCTTCGAGAAGCACGTCAATCGCCTCAAAAAGATGCACGGCACTGAGTTTGTGAATTACGAAGTGACCACGGGTGTGTGGACGTTCCGGGTTCCCCACTACACCCGCTACGGCCTAGACTACGACGATGACGACGAACTGGGCCAGAGTCTGCTGTCTGCTCCCCCTGACTCGCTGAACAGCTCTCGCTCTGAAGAGAACTCAGGGATGGACGTTGACAGTGAACCACATGATGACTACGAGGCTGACGGAAACGATGATACATTTGCGTTCAAACAAAAGACACTGCCCGGAGGCTATGGCCGGCAGTCTGTTGTCGATTATGGCGATGATGTTCCTGCGGCCGAGACTGTGGAAGAAGGTGCAGAGAGTTCTGAATTGGAAGAAGACTACTCCGACTACGGCGACGACGATGACAACGAAGTGAGCATGGTAGGCTCGTATCCACCACCTGCTGCCAACCCCAGCAAACCGATCCTCAAGCCCAGCAATGTCGGTACGCCCGGAAAGGCTCTCATTAACATTGATGGCGACTGGGCGGAACAACTTCAGCGCACTATCAGCCCACGCAAACAGAACCGCGACGCTCTTCGACAAGTACAGAGCAAAGTCCTTTTGGATCGCACATACGAGCCGATGAAACCGAGCCTTGACTTCGGCAAGAGCGTCAACAAGAACGAATTTCGAACGAGCATCGACATTATGAATTCGCTTTTCAGCAGACACGAGGAAAGAATGGCCGAGTTGAAAGGAAAAAAGGGGAAGCCGCAGGCTGGTCCGGATTTTGAGGTTTGACTCCCCTATCCCTATCCTCCTCCCTTCCATCCTTTTTGACCTACTATGCCTCTGAATCCTGTGGCCGTGCTCAGTCGGCTTGCCATGACGTGAAAGTGAGGACGCGATGCTTGCATCATCTCGCAATGTCTACGGTTTCGGGGCACAGGTTGGGATAATAGCACATATATATGTAGGTAGTTTAATGAGAAACCCGTTTGCTGAAACAGATTCTTGTTCTAGTTCCCCTATGCAAAGCGTGCAAAGACATTTGAAGACCAAATGCGAGATGATTCTGCTGAACTCGGCGAAAACGATAAACTCTGGCATGCAAGTTTCAAGCCACACTTCACGTCCGTCAATCAGCTTGTCTACAAGCCAGTGAATGCGCCTGTCGAAAGCGATTGGATCACAGACGTGATGGCGCATAGTGAAGCTACAGGTACGGACATTGTTATGGCTTCGCTGCCGCCAGTCAACATTGATAATGTAGGAGAGAATCCGAGGTTGCCAGGATTGTGACGGTCACTAACACTGTTGTTCAGGTTGCTACGTACGTCAAGTCCATCTTGGCAGACGCTCAAGTGGTCCTCAGCGACAGTGTTCCCTCAATTAAACACGATGCCATGGCCTTTTCTCAGGCCAAAGACCGCCTCATACAGCAACACTGCGCTACCGAAGAACTCGACATTTACGAATTACTCCACGTTCTTTTCGATGACTACGAGGACGAGTTTATTCAAGGTCTAAACCATCAGCAACAACAAGATTTCCAGCCGCGTATCCGCAGAGATCGCCTATCAAAGTATCTCTCAGAGCTCGTATGGCGTCGCCACGGCGAGCGCATCAAAGCGGCCTCGAAGCTTGACGGTGCGGCAGCAGCCATCCTGCAACTGACGGCGAACAACATTCATGCTGCATGTGACGCACTCATGCAAGAAAAGGACTTTCACCTTGCATTGTTGGTCGCACAAATTGGACAGGCTGATTCGGCTTTTCAGCAAGACATCGAAGATCAAATCTCCGCGTGGCGCAGCCAAGGAGTTATCTCCGAAATGAGCGAGGGGATTCGCGCTTTGTATGAGATACTTTCGGGGAACACCAGCATCGTCCAGGGAAAGCAGAATGTGCCTGTTGAAGACCGTGCCTCAACCTTCGCCATCTCAGAAAACTTCGGATTGGATTGGATACAGGCCTTTGCGCTATGCTTCTGGTATGGCAAGCACAAGAATGGCGAGATCCACGAAGCGGTAGCGGATTTCCAGGAGAGATTACATTCGAGACTTGAATCCGCCACCCCTGTATGTGGGAAGCATGAGGATGAGGATCCCCTGTGGGTAGTGTTGAAGATCTTCGCGAGCAACGTTGGGGCTAGCAAGGGACGGGCTAGCAGCAAGTCTAACGCTTCCGCCATCCGCCACGTCGAGAAACCTGTTCTCCCCCAAGCTCTCTCGGCGTTGTCACGTCCTTGGGATTCTTGGGGGACGTTCCGCCTCCATCATGCCATCGTTGCCACGATCCCGGGAATATCAATCGATCGGGACACTTCCGATGACCTAGCTATGTCGCTTGCTTTCGAGCACTCGGCACGCAGAGACACGCTGGGCGCAGTATATGCACTTCTCCACCTTTCCGATCCGGCGCAACGAGCAGCTCAGATCCGCGATCTCTTCAGCCGCCATGCCGCATCACTACCATGTGCACCACGTATTGGCAACGCCTCGGCCGGCCAAGAGTCATTGTGGACCGCTTTCACTGCCTCTTTCCAGATCCCTGGACCATGGATTCACCATTCGAAAGCCCTTTACGCGCGCTCATGCAACAATCCCCTTGCGGAATTGAACCACCTTCTTGCTGCGGGAGACTTTTGTAGCGCTCATGACTGCTTACTACGCCGCGTAGCTCCACGCTTAGCCATCGACGAAGATTGGGATGCTCTGCGTGAGGTATTGGGATGGTTCGGGAATAAAGCAGAGCAACAGGTCAACGCTGCAGTGGTTGGCAACGGCGTTGACAGGTCAGGAACTGAGTGGGAAAACGGAGGACAAGTCTATGCCGACTTTGTGGAATTGATGTCGCTGATGGACAACTCGATGGCGCCACGACACGGTGTCGCCGAAGGCGTTATACACACGAAGCTCAGAGCAAAGCAAGACCTGCTTTCCCGACTCCAACGCTCGCTGACGCGTCTGAACGCGCGATCTCAAGCCACGGCATCAGCTCAGGAACTGGGGTCCTCGGATTTGAACAAGGATCGTGAGAAGCTCGAGGAGAGAGTGGCACTGTGCGAGATGGGAAAAATGCTTGCGAGGATTCTGGAGTTGGAGATTCAAGACGGCGTTGGTGAAAAGGTATGCTAGCAGCCTTGTGTGCCCTCCTCTCCCGATCATTGATGCTTTTGAAAGGGTTACTGACAGCTTGTGCAAGCAGAAGCATATCCTCGACCTCCCCCTCAACACGGATGCACGGCTCGCTCATGCCCGAACATTGGGCGTGGATTACTATCGTGGTGTAATGGCTATGGCACGTTGAACTTTCTCGGAAGCCTTATTGTGCGGATTGGTATCACGAAGGGGCAATCCAATGCGTGGAAGGGCCATAGAAGGCGTTGATGACGAGGACTGGGCTTGGAAACCTGGCAGAAAACTTGGGGTTTCAGAAAAAGTCTCGGTCATTGATTTCTTGTTTTAAGGAAAGACGGAAAAGTTGTGAAGGTAGTATCGCTGTGATATTATCCCCGATAGTGACTTGCTAGCCCAGTCATTCCAGTGGTGCGGGTTTCCTTCAAGCTACAGTGATTCGAATTAGAACGTGTCCGGTGTAAGGGCGAAAGAGGAATTTAAACGTTGTGGATGGTGGACGGTGCATCCGTCTACATACTATTTAATACGCGTGAAAGAGTGCCTTCCGAGAATATCCCCGTGCAAAAGTAAATAATAGTCACTGTCAAAGCGTACTTTAGCACCGTGGCTATCTCGGCACCCTTTAGGCCTCTCGTAAAACGAGGGATGAATGCCCTCATTCCCTTCTGAACGAACGCGTCCTCGCAGCCTCTTGCCATAACAGTGCCCCTCTAAAATGATCCGGCAAACACCACGACTTTCCAGTACTGCTCTTTCCTCTCTCACAATAATGCAGTCTAATATCGATCATATCCTATACACCGAAGATGAAGCTTCTCGGTGCTATGGAGACCCTGAGCCATAAATCCGTCACCAATATCTCATATTCAGCTCAGGCAGCTCGAGATGGCACGTTAAAATCACCTTGAACATTGAGGCATACAGAGAGATAACTCAGCATAGATATCGAATGCCCTCACAGCTTTCCGCAAGAGCTGATTAAACAACAATTCAAGCGGCGCGCTGAATTTGAGTCATTTGTTTCCCTGCTTTGGCTTGAGAAGCTCATGCTTGAGCTCCTGGACTATACGGTCACGGAGATCCAACTGAAACTTGAGCTAGCGGAATCCTAGTTGACAGATAACTCTCTGAGACGCGTTCTACCTGGTGTGAACATTCAAGGCGATCGAGAAAACAGGCTTCTGGATCTCCGTCGTTTGTCAAGCGTCACGGTCCAAGAAGACGATGACAGAATTCGCTACCCGCACTATGTCGATAACCAGTCACGGCTGCTAACGGTACTACTATCGGATATAGAGACAGAGGAATATCTCAATGGTGCGGCCCTTCAAGCTCACAAGGGTGATGAGAAGATGTCCTATATTTACAAGAAAATCGACAGGCCTTTGTATCGACCTCATGACATTGCTATTATCGAACATGAACTCCAGAATCTGCGCTATTTCCGCGAAATCTCTCGCTTTAAAGATTCCGCTTTGGACTCGCACTTTCAAAAAGGCCCAGATGGAACTACTCCATACATTGCCTTGAGCTTGAACGTATCACGAGTCACCTTGCGGCCTTCCACGAGGTCACCAGCGAACAGCGGCTGTCACAGCCAAGTAAAGGTGAATGCTCGGCGGAAAATAACGACCCCAAATTTGTTTGGGAATCGATTCTTCGCAACACAACATCGATCTAATGTGCTTGATTTTTGGCCGAGGCAAGTCGGTGCGTGCCCGTGGATGATCAGGTGGGAAGCTTGACTGTCGATTGATTTGTGTCATTGGGGATCCGGGGAAAAGAAAGTCCATTTTAGATATTGAATAAAGTTCGAGGTGTAAGTGTTGCGGGCCAGTCATTCGTGTGGGCAGTGGGGTACATACAGGCAGTGCGGAGTTCGGAACATATATACTGCGGGTTCCACACAAAGATTATCTATATGTAGACAGAAGGTCTCCCCAATACTCCAGAGTCCCTTTTTTGATATAAAGAGAAATGAGTGAATCGATGCAAAATGGGGAAGTCGCGAATATCATAGCATTCATAGATGTATACGGAGTAGACGCAGGAGGGCCCTTGCCCAGAGAAAAAGGAGGACAAAGGTGGCCCCCTAGCTTCCTTGGTGGCTGGGAGATCCTCGCCTAGAGGCTGAAACCTCATGTACGAATCCGCTCTACCTGCATGAGACTGGACTTGCTCTGCCCATACATACGGGATATAAAAAGCATATGGCCATAGATTGTCAGAGCCTCTGCAGAGTCTATCACGTGGACGCCCAAACTATCCGAGCCAGTTGTCGGGAAAAAAGGGCGCCATAATGAAGTTTCAAAATGTCCTCAACACCGGCCTCCTCTCCATCCTGCCGACGTCGTCAGTGTCCCAAGCGCGGCCTCCGCGCACGGCATTGAGTCTGCCCTTCGACATCGGCCCCTCGACGCCCGAGAACACGGCAAACTACACGCCGCCCGTCTTCCCCATCGCGCCGTTCAACAAATACGCCCATAACCCGATCTTGAAGCCCAATCCCGCCGCCAACTGGGAGTCGGCGTACCTCTACAACCCGACCGCCATCGTCCTCAACGAGACCGTCTTTTTGCTGTATCGCGCGCAGAACACGTCCAAGACGTCCTCCATCGGGCTCGCGTGGTCCACCGACGGCGTCAACTTCACCCGCCTCAACCGCCCCGTCGTGTACGCGACCGAGCCCTGGGAGCACATCGGCGGGACCGAAGATCCTCGGATCATCCGTGTCAATGGCACGTTTTACATGACCTACACCGCATACGACAGCGTGACGGCACTGCTCTGTCTCGCCACGTCGACGGACCTCTTGAACTGGCAAAAGTACCCCCCTCTGTTCCCTGGGTTCCAGGACGTGGAGTACTCGGACATCGACGTTGCCTCGCCGCGCATCAACCACTCCAAATCCGGCGCCATCATCAGCGAACCGACAGCCGACGGCCTGTACCACATGTACTTTGGCGACAGCTTCTTCTACCACGCAACCTCGCGGGATCTCTTGAACTGGACGGCACTGCCCGCCGACCAATACTTCGCCGGCCCCGTCAATCCGTGGGAGAACCGCCTGATTGAGCCCGGGCCGCCGCCTGTCAAAACGCGAGATGGGAAGTGGTTGCTCATTTACAACGGCATGACGACGGGTCGCGTGGGATACCCGCAGAACCAGTACTCGGTGGGTCAGATGCTCATCGACCCTTCTGGCTCGTTTCGGCCGACGATAAATGTCAGCGATGGGATGTACCAGCCGGCATTGAGGGATGGGCCAGTGGCGAGGCTGGAGAGACCAATATTGGTGCCCGAGGCTGGCAATGAGAAGAAGGGCCAGGTGGATCAGGTGGTCTTCGCCGAGGGGTTGGTTCAGTTCAAGGGTAAATGGTTCTTGTACTTTGGTAAGTGGAACTCGTCCTTTCTCGAGAGAACATTGAATGACAACATCCCGCTGACCAGCACAACAGGACAAGGAGATAGTGAATTGGGGGTTGCCATCGCTGATGTGCAGCTTGAAACGCAAGATCTTGCGTGAATTGAGGCAATGCTGAAAGGCCTGGATTGCTCGAACCTTTGTCGTTGACACGGTACATGTTTTCTGTCCCGCTGGCTTGAGCCACAGTTTCGTGAAGCCATCATTGACACATGGGGGTCCACGTTTCTGCTTGTCGGTGAATGCGGCCTGATTCTTCCCGTGCTATTGCAGCTGAATTAGAATCTATGGATCGCTGCCACAGCTTTCCAGCAGCAATGTACTAAAGTTAGTCATATCAATGTTGTGAGCTTCGCTTCTTCCTCGTTCATAGCCATCCCATATGATTTGGGAGATTGGCAGCACTTGGATCTCATCAGAAAGCCTGCTGCATAGAGCGTGTCGACTCCGTTGGCAAACATACGACCTCTCCCTGCCCTGGATTACATTCTTCCATGTCCAATGCCAGATAGAGTGTATGTGAGTTATTACAGTACCTCGACAAACAGCATGTGCGGGAAGAAATCGGCTGCCGACGCCTTCCATCCTCGAAAAAAGATCGTTGAAGAACAAAGAGTTCCAAAGGGAGAATGGGGAGAATACTAAGGTTGTCGGGCTGAATCCTGTTATTTCGGAATCTATCCAAGGCTGCTATCTACCTACATGACCAAAACTTGTCTTCCCACCTTTTCGCAGCTCTCTGGTGGACAGAGGCACATAAGTTGACAACAACCCAGACAATGTAGGATCCAACCCACGGCTTTTCTTTCCTATTTTTTGTTTTTTGTTTTTTCTTTCGATGTTGGGGGAAGGAGGACCCGGAGCAAAGCTCACGAGCCCGCCGCCTTCACCACAGACCTCTGCATACCGGCGAAATCGGATGCTGCATGCTGGTATCCGGTTCACCAGAGGTATATGGAGGAGGAGGCCTTCTTCGAAGCGACATCATAGACATACTGACATCCAGCGTATCCCGACCGTATGGTTGGCTCATGGAAGACATGCATTGAGAGCCCGACCATGGGTTGATGTAACACAGTCGAGTCCATTGGAAGCAGCATGCCAGATCTCATTTCAAAGGCGAGCTCATTCGTGTTGAAGCCGAACTAATTCATCCTGCCATCTCGCCGCATTCACTGCTTTCGACTTTCTCCGAAGATCAGCGAAGAGACAGCTCCTGCGGCTGAAACGCGAAGTTTCAGAGACAACAAAAGGAAAAGGCCGAACGACAACAGCAAATGAGGGCCTCAACATCCAAGCACACATCAACAACAGCCATCAGATATCCCTCGAGACCATAGCTCAACAACAAGCGACGTCCGGGTTAGAAGAGCCTACACAACAACATCCAAAATGGATGAAGGGGGCTCTAAACCAACGTGTATCCGAACGTCCCGTGCAAGACCTGCTTCGTCCTCGAGATACCACTCGTGATTCTCCTCTCGAGTGAGAGGAACAAAGGGTATATAGATCGAAAAGACTTATGATTCCACTCCATCACGCGACTCCGGTTGCGATAAGTCGGCACAGTGTCAAATCGCAGCACCGATAGCCTTGCTTGACACCTCGTCACAGAGTAACAAGGCGCGACAGCCACTGTAGGGAGGTAGGGCTATCGGAAGGTCGGTGGAGAAGAGAGCAGGGTGTCTCTCGCCCAGAGGGAGAGAGAACCACGCTGCGCCACCGGAGAAGGGGCAGGGAAGGAACTCGAGTCCCTCGGTACTGACCATGAGGAAAATCATCTTCACTGTGGCTTCTAAGTAAAAGCCCGGGCATCTTCCATTTTCTTCCTTTTGTTTCACCTTGTGCCCGAGCGGTTGTCAAGCCGCAACAAAGAAGATGTCCTCCACAAAGCATGTCATCATTCAACATCACACACACATTACCGATGCCACCCGTTTGTTCTCGTTTATCACTGATGTGTTCAATCGGAATTTCATTGTTCCTCCACAAATGTTCCATTGCTCTCCGCTGTATGGCAAGTCTAGAGAGGCTGGTCCAGCTCAAGTCTCGCAGGACTGTTTTGATGTGCTCAAAATGCTGATGCACATATCTCGTTATGTTTGGGCCCTTGAAGTCTTGAAGATGCAAAAACTCATCTCGATGTCATTTCAATCCCTATGCCAGATACTTCGATGTTTGCTGTCAGTCTCTTGTTGCTCCGACTCTTGGTATACTCTACGTCCAGCAAACCCTAGCTTTGAATCTTGATAGTCTTTTTCAAGCGCCTCGGGATTTTCGGGCGGCGTATACTTCGGTGCGGGTGACATTGGCCGGGAACTGTTGACGTTGGCCAATGGGATATCAACAAATCCAGCATACTGCCCTTGAATTTCGGGGCGAAAGCCACTGCTCATGGCGTGGCTCGCAGGGAATGCTGGCGCACCGCCTTCGCCGCGGAGCTTGTTCCGCCTGGCCCAGAGAATCAATGCTCGAACGATGCCCATGAGCACGACTGAAACCCAGACAAACAGGACGACGGTTGAAATGATCGCTTCCGTCCGAATAGTGTCCTCAACTTCATCAACGAATCTTGCGACGGCCGCGGAAATCTTATCGCTTGTGGCGTCCCCAGGACTCGCGAGAAAAGAGTCTGAGGGATTGCTCGAGTCCGCCAGACTAGCCACGGCGCCTAGGCTGAAGGTATCATTCGGCAGTAGGGGAAAGTCGATGTGCGCGTTATCATGAACCCAGGTAAGACCCTTCTCGATGCCCTGGATCTTGAGCAACACAAGGCAATTGAGAACTTCCATAATAGGATCGTACAATATTGTCCCGCCGAATGTGGTGTTGAGAACATTTGTCGTTTCGTCCACAAATGCATTGAGTGTGTCGTTGATTGCGGTTGTGGACGTATTCACCCAACCCAGCATGTTTTGGTTGATGTCCTTGCTCGTGGCGGCAATGGCTGCGTTAGTTCCAATGGCCCATTGTTCGGATGCGTTGTTAAGTTGCGCAATCACTTTGTCGGAAAAAGCGCCGACTTGGTTGGTGAGGTCCGGGACTTCCTTTTCCAAGGCACGGAGCAGGATAGCTTGACAGGCACAAGAGAACAGCCCCGCAACGGCGAGAGCGAGCACAAACAATGCAGCGTCAGACGTAGCGTACGCAACGACCCAACGGACGAGGTCCTTCTTACGCTGGGACTGGAATGTGTTGGATAGCTTGATTCCAGCGGTCGAAGTGTAGGGGCGGCTGACCAGGTAGACAACGTCCAGTGGGTCACGGGCGTCTGAACTGACCAGTTGGCTACGCTGTTGCATTTTCTGCCATCGTTTGATTTCGCGCCATGCCATTGGGATCATGACGAGGATTGCCAGGGTAAGCAGCACGCCGATGAAGACTTTGCGCGCAAGAGCAGCGATGGCGACCAGCCCGTTGAAGAAATCATTGATCCCGTCGTTATCACTGCAGAAGGTAAGTTGCTCTTTCTCTGGGACCGGAAACAAGGATCGGTTGAATGTATAGTTGCCCACATATTCGTTCATGAGCTGTTTGATTTCTTCGAAGGGAAGTCGGATGACGCTTTCGGTGAAATTCTTGACCTGAGCGAAAGTTGGGATAGAGTTGTTGAGTTTTTGCAGGTCGGCATCAAGGTTGGCTGGCAATTTGAGGTTCTTCAACGAATTCATTTCGGAAGTAAGATTGAGAGGCGCCGGCTGGTCAACGGTTTGGCCAAAGGCGATAAAGCTCTCGAGTTTGCCAATGAAACTGTTGTAGGCATCCTCAAATGTTTTGACAGCGCCAGACAAGTCGTTTCCGAGATTTTGTGTAAGGTTGTTGAGACCATTTTGTGCTGAGTCCAGGGCGCCGATGACGGAATGCAAACTGCCACTGACCGCAAAAGTGATCAGACAGAGGTAGGTATTGGTCATCATGCCGATCACGAAGACGACAATCTCTTCCACTGCCGTGACACTCATGCTGGTCATCTGAATCAGACCGTTGACCGACTTCTCGATCCCGGTAGCCGCCACCTCATTCACGCCCTGAGACATGTAGTGAGGCATAGAAGCCATGGCGGAACCCATCGATTCGACGTCCGAGCAGGCTGACAGTGCTTCACGTCTTGCGGAGCCTAAATTGTTGTTGATTCCAGAAATTGCGATAAGGGTACGAGCCAGGACAAGTAGGAGGAGAATGGTCCATCGATTGAGCCATATCTGTGATAATCGAGCCCGGAGGCCAAGGTAGGGTGTGATGGATGGTGCATTGTGTGGTAGCGACCTAGGTGGGCCTTGGTCAGAGTAATAGTCTCGTATCTCATGGCTGCCGGCAGGCATGGATGGAGGAGCGCCAGCCGCAAAGGCCGACGGGGCAGACATGGTGCAGAAGTCGACAGGAAATTATCTAATTTTCGAGTTCAAGTAAGTATCTTGATTGCTTGGAAGGTCGTGTCGATGTGTGAGAGTAGATGGTATTGCAGGATGAGAGAAAGAAACAGAACCCGGCCACGAGGGTAGGGATACAGGTGACAAGGGATATTAATTGACAAAGGCAGTCATCAAGACTCGGGCAGCAAGAATGCTATTTATGACAAACAAAGGAGATTCGTGACATGCAAGAAAGCAAAGGCAGCGAACAATAGCGAGGAAAGTGAATAAGGGACTAGAAACACAGGATAGTGAAAGAGTTGGTCGAGACAATAAGAACAATAAGAACAATAAGACACAATAAGAAGACGATTCTGCCGGTACGTACCGCTTTTCCCGTTGACCTCGACCCCATGTTGCAGGCGCACCACCAACATGTTACAAGAGGCTCTTCTGAATATTCAAAGAAAGATTGAGGGCGTTTCAAAAGAGTTGCCGTATGTGGTGGTGCAGGAATATCGGCTGGTGGTGATGTTTCCAGACCAGAAAGTTGGCGCGTAGTCCAGAAATAGTGCAACCAGGCTGAAGAAGCGCCCACCAACCATCTCATCCATGCTGCTTCCACGTCCGACACGCGCTCGCACGTGGAAGTTGAGATGAAACAAGATTGCATGGGAACTGAGATGGCACAGGGGATTATTCTTCAGCTTGCCTCGCCATCTCCCCAGCTGCCACCAACCACCGTTCCATCACCGCAACGACCGTCGCGGTCGTGACGTATCCCAGGAACACTAATTGCCGCCAAGGACGTGATCAATTGTGGACGGACGGATACATTGCGGTGCAGGAGAAGGGGATGGTGGCGCGAGTCTGGGAAGGGAGACACCAACGAAGCAATCCGATATTCCCAAATGGTGCCTACCAGAAGGAAAACAAAACAACGACGAGGTGAGGCAAGGAAGCAGGGTTTTTAAAGGATCGTCCAAGATTCGGGGGAAATCAGCCACGGGATCGGCGACCTTCATTTTCCTGTGGCGCCTGAAGAGCGGGGCAGCAGCAGCAGTGATGTCATGCCGTTATTCGAGTCCGCGGCGCTTTACTATTCCTGTCCTAGTGCGTCTGATAATGCTTCTTCGTCCTCTTATTGTCAGCCACGCGACGTGGCTGTCTACACAAAAAGCCGTCACACAACCTCATGTACCATGTAGTAGTAGCAGTAGTAGTAACCTACGGTGTTCACACAGTAGAAGTCGAATGTCGAGCCCTGGGGATTTACAAATCCCCATGTGGTACTTTGAAGCTATGTTGATCAACACTGCGAGGCGGCGAATATCACTGGCACACCCACTTCGTTCCCCCTAAGTATGGGTGTTCGTTCATCATCTCGTCTTGCTCATCGCCTGGCGTAAGGTTAGGTCCAACACAACCTCGTTTTCTGTCGACGAAAACGCTTCACTCCACGCTGCAGCAGGCACAGTGACCTGTAAATTGCGGATACATGGAGCTCGGTCGAAACCCAAGTGCAATCAACGGTCAGGAGCGAGAAGGAGGCGTATCACACCAGCGAGCGACGTGCGTAAGTGTACAGCGATATCATGCGAAGCCAGCTTTGGCAAGGTCGATATTGGCTCCAGAGCAGGTGGGTCACAGCATGTGCGAAAATTGGCCAAGACAGCGTGGCGAGCACTCATCCGGAGGTCGAGGAGGCGAGAGCATGGTCGTCGAGGAGTTCAAAAATCATCCAGCAACGGCGTCGAATTTCCAGTCACGAGCCAGGTCACGGTTGGTCCACTCAACGCGCCTTATCGCTGCTCACCTTGACCTTGGCCACCTTGTTGTTGAGCTGCCATGGCTGCATACCACATCTGGAGATAATTCTGGTAGCCACCGTATGCAGCATACGGGTCCGCTGCCCCGGTAGCCGGGGGCGGTGCAACACCCTGGGCGACGTTGACGGCAGCGGGAGAGTATGTGGCGGGCTGCTGCCCGGGATACCTGTCCGCATATTCGTCGTGACTATCACGCTCACGAGCTTGTGTTCGAGCACGCTGAAACAAAATTAGCGCAAATGTACCGCCAAAAGTCATCTCACAGTCGCCACTCACCACGACGTCAACTTTCTCCATGATGGCACGCTTGGCAGCATCGATGGCGTGCCGGCTGCCAATGAGACCAATTTCGCGTTCAATATCTCGCCCAGCGGCAGGCGAGACATTGATCTTGCACCCTGTTTGGTTCTGCATATCACGAATAGACTCACCCCCTGCAAGAAGATTAGCACGATAGACACGTCAAATGGGCGGCTTGCAACATGCCTTTACCGATGATCATGCCCACAGCCTCGCCGGGCACGACAATACTGTCGTTGACCTTGCCATACGAATCTTCCCGCTCTCGGTGGAGGTCTTTGATGCTGATACCTTTCTGATCGCTCTCCACAATTTCCAGAATCAAATCTCTTGCGTATTGCTGGGCGGACGCACTGCCAATCAGGTTGACGGGTCGCATGCCATTCACGCTCTTGTTTTCTCCCACGATGTTGACATGGCACCCGCTTCGATCTTGCAGATCTCGAATAGTTTCTCCACCTCGACCAATAATCAAGCCCACTGTTCGATCTGGAACCATCATCTGTAGGCTGTCGCCCTCTTTTGTGCTCGTGACCTTGGGTTGGCTGGTGCGCGACTTGTCCTGCCCCCGTTTCACGACCTCGTTGTCGTCGATGATCCTAAAAATCTCAGCTTTGGCAGCTGTGCGCGCCGCCCGACTGCCAGATATCCTGCAGTGTCGTTGAGGACCCGGAACTTCAGGCCCATCCATGAATTGGACGCGGGCACCTGTAGTGTTTTCAACCCTGCGTAGGTTTTCTCCGGAGCGTCCAATGATAAGCCCAACCACGCCTTTGTCGAGGGGCAGAATTTCCGAATCACCTTCGGCCCCTCGGTCAACACCAGGTGATCGATCATCCCGATATCGTCCAGGAGAATAATGTCCGCCTCTTGGGGAGAATGAGCGTTCTCTGTTGTAGCCACGGTCATTCCCCCGTCGTTCATCTCTGTAGGGGTTGTAGGTATCGCGGTAGCCCTCGCGGCGAGGGGGAGATCGGGAGGGCGACCTTGAGCGTCGGTAAGCTCGGCTTCCAGTGCGAAGATCGTTTGGGTTGATGGGTGCTACACGGTAACGGTCAATGAGCGTCTCAATATTCTCCACGGGCCTTGCGTACGTCTACTTGGATCATAGGAGAGACCTTTTTCAGCAGCTATACCCCGAGCTTTGGCAACGGCATCGGCAATGCTGACAGAGCCCGAACTGACAGGTTTTATGTTCGTCAAGTCGACGCTGCCCGAGTGTATGGGTTGAGGTAGACCATAGGGTGGTGGATTGCCTGGAGGAGTGGCGTACTGAGGTGGAGGGTAAGGAGCGCCGGGGACAGGTGGAGGGGGAGCGGCTTGCGGAGTGCCTCCTTGCCTTTGTGCCGCCAGCGCGGCAAGAATGTTGCTGAGGTCTGCCATTGACTGTGAAAGCGCGAATAAGAGCAATAAGGGGCAGACAGCAACAATCAGTGGAGGCAAAGAGAAGAGCGCCTAGTTTAATGAATGCAATCGATGTCAATTAGGTGGGTTGGTGGCTTTGAGTTCCAGGTCAGAAAAACCCAGGTGTTGAAGCCACATTCGGCGCAGGTGGGGCAACCGAGTTTGTTCCAGATCACGTGGGAGCTAACCCCAGATGGATACGAACGATTCTAGTTAGTTGGAGCAGATGGGTACCCTTTTTCCAACGTCCTTCTTCCAGCAGCATGCAATCAACCACAGGATGATGATTGGTACTCTCTTGTGACATCTATTCTATGAAAGGGATCTATTGCTTGCAAAGACTTGAGATATTCGGGTGCACTATGCTCCTCTCAGTGTCCCCAGAACGGCTTTGTCTGTGGTCAATTCAGCAGCATCCTAGAGCTTGTGGAGAAACAAAGACAATTCCTACCCCGATGTCAGGTAAAAACGCCTATATCATCGAGCCACAGTTACATATATATATATTCATATCAGGTTGAACCCTATCAGTCTGATACTAAGTGCACGAATGAAGTGTTAGACAGACATCCAGACCTTTGGTACCATGGGACATTGGGGTGAGTATGGGGATGTTTCTGGTGAGCAGTCTGGGCCACGTGCTCTTTTTATGCCGGTACTCTTTCATGAATGCGCTAGTATTGCTCTTGTAGCTCAACTGTGCCGACTCTTCTTCACAATTTGAACTTGTAACTCCTCGCCACCAGGAACCGAACCACCCCTTGGGAAAACAACCGCAGACGAAGGCTCTTTGCAAGAAGTCCAAGCTCCCCCTGGCTTTATAACAATGTCAGACGCGTAAGTAAAGACTTTTAAGTCGTCAGAGGGTGCTTGCTGATGAACCCTTCCTGCCCCCAGATCAAACAACGAGCCCAAAGAGCAGGCTGAGATCGAGCGTCAGACGCCTGACCGATGTTTTGCGTTTGTCTCACATACTTCTTTGTCTCTGAAAGACTCAAAAGTTTTGTGGCCTTCTAGTGGGTGTCGCGTCCACTCGATTGGCATGCACGATGGGGAATTGGTAGCTGTGACCCATACTCTGGGCGCTGCATTTGGAGGTAGAAAGGCTGAAGAAGTCCTTGGTAAATTTTGCCAGAAGATATACCTTTTATTTCGGACAGACACCAGAGCACTGGGTATCGCGAGTGTCATTGCAGAGCAGCTTTTCAAAAGTGTCGACGACAAGGGATCATTCAACCGAGAAACGATGCCGTTAGGCATCCAGGGTGTTCAAGAACTGAATT
Source organism: Fonsecaea erecta (assembly GCF_001651985.1). Taxonomy (NCBI): domain Eukaryota; kingdom Fungi; phylum Ascomycota; class Eurotiomycetes; order Chaetothyriales; family Herpotrichiellaceae; genus Fonsecaea; species Fonsecaea erecta. The sequence continues at coordinate 2,555,343 of NW_017387248.1, read as the reverse complement.
GGACCACCCAGAATGAAGAGCTGACCCCTCTTCGACAAGAGTATCAAAGAAGGGCGAAAGATAAAGGGAAACAATTAACCCCTTTTTCCACAACGGATTCGAATGGAAACGAGCTGCTCTTTGCTGGGCCGCATGGAGAAACCATGATTATGATCGACAAATCAATGCTGTCAGCAGGTATTGTGAAATACCGCCACCATACCTTTGACATGGGGTTCAGTCGGGCCACTTGCTCGTGGCAGCTGTTTGTCAAGATCAACCATCGAGATTTCGTGCGTTCGTGGTTTCAGTCAAGTCTTTCCCCAGTTGTGAGTGTCGACAGTCTTTCGGGCAAGCGAATCATCCAGACTGACTCTATACAGCAAGATATGGGTGTAGCTCTCTTAACAGCGATGCGAATCTTCTCGGATGCTCGACATTTGTTTAATGATCCAGGCAAGCGAACAGAGGCAGCCATTCTTGTGGAAACCATTAGGCGGGCAGAGTTTTACATGAATTCGACCGTCGTTGATGAAGAAACTGCCGCAGCCTCTGAAACGCTCACCCCTACTGATTTGGATGTCTCGGCGAAAAGTGGCAGTGGACATGATATTTCTGCCGGTCCAGATTCTTCTTCACACCACGATAACTCCAGTTCACGACCAGCCTCCTCTTCGTCTTCGCCAGCGTCTGATTCTTCTTTCTCTTCAAGCACAATTGGCGGTCCGTCGATTCCTGAAACCACTGCGAACATGACGCCAGTCTCCACAAAGAAGAGCAAGAAGAAGAAATCGACTAGAAAGAAACCGCCCAAAAAGACAGCTGCCCAGAACCAGACGCCAGAAAATCAGGGAATCCAGACTTCAGGTGACGAGAGCCTTCGTGGGATTGTGGATCAGGTGGCGGATATTACACTCTCCGGACAATCCACAACATCATCATTAATGTCTACTCCGCCTTTGCCCGCTGGCCAGCCTGACGCAGGCAATCCCCTGAAGGGTACAAGCGCAGCTCAACCTTCGACGGAGACGAAGCAAGGAGGCAACAACGGCACACCTAGTAAGACTCGTACAGCCGAGGAGCGCGACCAAGATCTTGATGACGCTATTTCTCGACATTCAAGTGATTCTGAACGGACAATAACTCAAGCAGATTTCTCAAATGAAGACGTCACCGTCAGCTCTTCTAGCAAAGGTCAGCTTGACAACGAACAGGAAAGAGGACGTGGTGCTGTGGTTGCGAATGACAAGGAGCATACCAAGAGAAAGGATGCCCAAAACTCCAAGGCAACTTCAGGAACTCACACCACCACTTCGACTGGAGGAGGTTTAAATTCTTACAAGGTATGCTTACAGTCCTCCGAACCCGTTTGCCGGGTCACTGACAAGGTTCCTGCAGCATACCCAGCCTGTTATTCAAGAGGCTGCGGGCCCTTCTGCTAAATTCAAATTCGATGGTTTTGATCCGCGTTTGAGGTGCTTGAAACCGGACTGCCGAAACATGACAAGCTGCTGGGGTAAGTCTTCGTGGCGATCTGAGACAGCAGAAGACCTGCTAACATTGTCTATCACATCAGATTGCGCCGTGGTCATCTGTCCTGCCTGTGGCACTGACAGCTTTACCCGCTACTGCAGAAAGCAGCACCTGTACGATGACCTTCAGCGCCATTGGGTTGCGGAATGCCGAAGGAACAAGATCAACGGACCAATCGATCGAGACACAATTCGCGCCAAACAACTCCCCAAGCGACCCTATGTTGTTGGCCAGTACCATAATATTGTCGAGCGCCATAGACAAGCGGTGTACCGCGCCATGGAAGACGCCGACTACTTCATCTTCAACGACGTGGAGATGCTTGATGACAGCGTCGTGCAGCCAACGCAAGAGCAGTGGAATTCGGTGCGCGGAACTGGTGAGCCGGTATTGCAAATTGTCTTTCCCGACGACATGACGCCGTATTCCGACAGGCAGGTTTTCAACTACCATATCCAGCTTATCTTGACGGTGGGCAAGCCGTTGGCCGAAGACAGCTGCTTGAAGGCACTGGAGATGATTCGTTCGGCACTGGTCATGTCGGGCAGCTGGACCGAGGAGATACTGACCTACCTATGCATGCAACTGACAGGTGAATGGGGCAACTTCAAGGTGCCAGGGCGCTTTTACGATGTCGCCGAGGTGAACGCAATGTGGCAACGCCACCATATCCTGCTTCCGGCGTGATCGGTGGCGTCTGGGTGAGGACGAGGCTCCTCAGTTTGTACAATAGAACCATGAGCTGCATTGGAAAGGGGCCGGCAGGCGAAACATAGGATCGGCAAGATAGCCAGCCTCAAGAGGCCTTGGGATAGGAAATGAATCAAGATAGAGGCCGTCAAGTCCACCATTGTACGACGCTATTGCTTCTTGTCGCCGCCCTCCGAGCCACTGTTTCTTGTCGCCATCAGTATCCAGGGTGTGCCATCTCTTGTTCAAGCCTATCCATCCCACGCTCTTCGACCAATCTAGCTGTCATGTTATAGGGTTCGGGCTCTCTCGCTTGGACGGATCAGCTTCAGGCATAGTCGTCGATGGGCCTCAGGGAGTTATGAGTAAGCGGGGTTCTAGTCAGCTCGACAGCGACCAGGGTCCAGGAGAGGCCACTAGGCCCAGCACTGTTGGTTGGCATCGGAGGTCGCCGCTCGCACATCGACGAGACAAATGAGGGGTCGGCCCATGTCGACCATTTCACTGTCTTCATTCGCCAACACACAGGAAGTTTCATCTCACATTGTCCACCAACGTCAGCTGTCTTGATGAGATTGGTGAGATCTCATCTGATTGCGATTGTCCCCATTCTGATTCGTGCTATCCTCGCTCCTTACGTCCCCATTTCCCTATCTATACTCCGAGCTTTATGGGAACAAATTGCTTCTGCCCCGATCAAAAGCTTCAGGGAGCCGCCGATAAGGGCTCTGGAAGTCTCAAACGAGTCTGTTCTGTTTTCTCAGATTCATTCCTTCCCGGGCTGAGTCCGCACGACCTTGATTTTTGCCCTCGCATTTGCTCTGACAGTTCCCATTGCCCCCAGGTCATAAAAAAACCAGGCTTGGGATGCTAACCTGACAGGACTTCTACCTTTCTTTTCCTTTACCGTTCTCACACTATCCCTCCTGCCCCACATATTCGAGATGGCGCCTGGCGTCCTCGAGCCCACAGCGACTGCTGAAAAGGTGGTCTCGCTCGCCGCCCTCACCGAAAGCTACGATGACACCCTCCGTTTCTACCTCAACGGCACAAAGGTCGAGCTGGACTCGGTAGATCCAGAAATCACACTACTTGAATACCTGAGAGGGATTGGTTTGACAGGAACAAAGCTGGGCTGCGCAGAAGGTGGGTGCGGTGCCTGCACCGTGGTTGTATCGCAGTTGAATCCCACCACGAAAAAGATATACCATGCATCGGTCAATGCATGTCTGGCGCCTCTGGCCAGTGTGGATGGCAAACATGTTATCACAATCGAGGGAATTGGCAGCTCCAAAAACCCACATCCTGCACAACAACGGATTGCCATGGCTAGTGGAAGCCAGTGTGGTTTTTGCACGCCAGGGATAGTCATGAGCTTGTATGCTTTGCTCCGAAACCACGGCCCCGAGCCCTCCGAACTGGAAGTCGAGGAGAATTTTGACGGCAACTTGTGCCGATGCACGGGTTACAGGCCCATCCTGGACGCTGCTCAGAGCTTCAATAAGGCTTGTGGCAAGTCGATTGCGAACGGCGGCTCTGGTTGCTGCATGGAGAATGGCAGCTCATGCAATGGCGCCGCAGCTGGCGAGGCGGACGGTGCTGATGCAGCAGTCGAGAAGAAGTTCACGCCTCCGTCTTTCATTCATTACGACAAGTCCACGGAATTAATATACCCTCCTGCACTGAAGAAGCACGAATTCAAACCCTTGGCCTTTGGCAACAAGAGGAAGAAATGGTATAGGCCTGTGACACTCCAACAGTTACTCGAAATCAAGAATGCCCATCCCCACGCCAAATTGATTGGTGGAAGCACAGAAACTCAGATTGAGATCAAATTCAAAGCGGCACAGTATTCGGCGTCGGTGTATGTGGGGGACATTGCGGAACTTCGACAGTATTCTTTCCACGATGATTATCTAGAGATTGGGGGCAATGTTGCTCTGACAGATCTGGAGAACATCTGCGAGGAAGCCGCGAAACACTACGGATCTACCAGGGCGCAACCATTCAAAGCCATCAAAAAAGCCATCAGATATTTTGCGGGACGCCAAATCCGAAATGTTGGCACGCCCGCCGGGAATCTGGCGACAGCTTCACCCATCTCAGATCTGAATCCAGTTTTTGTGGCAACAAACTCGACTTTGATCGCCAAATCTCTCACCAAGACTACTGAGATTCCTATGGCGACCTTCTTCAAGAGTTACAGGGTGACTGCGTTGCCAGGAGACGCTGTCATTGCGGCGATGAGAATCCCGCTCGTCGCGGAGAAAGGAGAGTATGTCAGGACCTACAAGCAATCGAAGAGAAAAGACGATGATATCGCCATAGTCAATGCTTGTTTGCGGGTCTCCCTGGACGACGTTTACAAAGTAAAGAACGCCAACTTGGTTTACGGAGGCATGGCCCCTATCACCATTGAGGCCAAGCAGGCCTCGGAGTACATTGTGGGCAAGACTTTCACAGACCCTCAGACGCTCGAAGGAGTGATGAATGCGATGGAGCACGACTTCAACCTGCCGTTTGGTGTGCCAGGGGGCATGGCTTGGTACCGGAAATCTTTGGCTCTAGGCTTCTTCTATCGTTTCTACCAGGATGTCCTTCTCTCCATCGAAGAAGCTAGCAAAGAGGTGGACAAAGAAGCAATCGAAGAGATTGAAAGAGAAATTTCTCGGGGTGAAAAGGATCACGATGCATCCGTTGCTTACGCACAAAAGATTCTCGGAAAGGAGCACCCTCACATGGCCGCATTGAAACAATGCACTGGCGAAGCCCAGTATACAGACGATATTCCAACACAGATGAATGAACTCATTGGCTGCTTGGTCTTGTCTGCCAAAGCACATGCGAGGTTGCTCAGCGTTGACCCCAGTCCGGCTCTCCAGCTTCCGGGCGTGGTCGCTTGGGTTGACAGGCATGACTTTTCCGATCCAAAGGAGAACTGGTGGGGTGCTCCTGTTTGCGACGAAGTCTACTTTGCTGAAGATGAAGTCTTTACAGCCGGTCAGCCTATCGGCATGATCCTGGCGAACACTGCTCAGCAAGCTGCTGCCGGTGCACGGGCGGTGCTAGTCGAGTATGAGGAGCTACCGGCGATCTACACAATCGAAGAGGCGATAGAGAAGCAGAGTTTCTTCGAACACTACAGATACATCCGCAGAGGTGATGTTGAGAAAGCATTCAAGGAATGCGATTACGTCTTTGAAGGCACGTCGAGAATGGGTGGCCAGGAGCATTTCTACCTAGAGACCCAGGCCGCTTTGGCGATTCCCAAGCCGGAAGATGGTGAAATGGAAATCTGGAGCAGTACCCAGAACCCAGCCGAAACACAGGCATATATTGCGAAGGCTCTCGGAGTTCAATCAAACAAGATTGTCTCCAAAGTCAAGCGTCTTGGTGGCGGATTTGGCGGCAAGGAGACTCGATCCATTCAACTGTCCACGATTTGCGCCGTGGCAGCTAATAAGGTCAAGCGACCGGTTAGATGCATGCTCAACAGGGACGAGGATATCATGACCTCCGGACAGAGACATCCCTTCCTGGGTATCTGGAAGGTTGGAGTCAACAAGGACGGGAAAATCCAGGCTCTCAAAGCCAACATCTTCAACAATGCTGGTTGGTGCCAAGACCTGTCTGCAGCCGTTGTTGATCGAGCACTATCGCATATTGATGGCTGCTACAACATCCCCCATGTGGATGTGGATGGACGTCTCTGCAAGACAAATACTGTCTCCAATACGGCTTTTCGTGGCTTTGGTGGCCCTCAAGGTATGTTTATTGCAGAGTCGTACATGGAGGAAATTGCAGACCACCTGAAGATTCCCGTCGACAAATTCCGAGAAATCAATTTCTACAAGGAGGGCGAAGAGACACACTATAACCAAGCGCTCGAGGATTGGCATGTGCCCTTGATGTACAAGCAGATCAAAGAGTCCGCCGACTACGATGCCCGCCGCAAAGCAGTCGACGAATTCAACGCCACACACAAATGGCAAAAGAAGGGATTGGCCATCATCCCTACAAAATTCGGCATTTCATTCACTGCCCTCTTCCTGAATCAAGCCGGTGCCCTCGTCCACATCTACCACGACGGCTCCGTCCTCGTCGCACACGGAGGTACCGAGATGGGTCAAGGGCTGCACACCAAAATCTGCATGATCGTGGCCGAAGCACTCCAGGTACCCCTCACGGAGGTGCACATCTCAGAGACCGCGACCAACACTGTTGCCAACTCTTCGAGTACAGCGGCATCGGCGTCATCAGACCTGAACGGTTACGCAGCGTACAACGCATGCGTGCAACTTAATGAGCGCCTCGCTCCGTATCGTGAAAAGCTCGGCCCCAACGCCACGATGAAACAGCTGGCACACGCTGCGTACTTTGATCGTGTCAACCTCTCCGCGCAGGGTTTCTATAAGACCCCCGAAATCGGATATGTTTGGGGACCAAATCCCTCTGACCCAAGCCAAGAGAATACAGGCAAGATGTTCTTCTACTTCACGCAAGGTGTAACCGCCAGTGAAGTTCTTCTGGATACTCTGACCGGGGATTGGACCTGCCTGCGGTCAGACATTAAGATGGACGTTGGACGAAGTATCAACCCAGCAATCGACTACGGGCAGATCGAAGGCGCTTATGTTCAAGGCCAAGGCCTCTTCACCACCGAGGAGTCTCTTTGGCACAGGGCGAGCGGCCAGATCTTTACCCGGGGTCCTGGTGCATACAAGATTCCTGGGTTCAGAGATATCCCTCAAACTATGAACATCTCTCTGCTAAAGGATGTCGAGTGGAAAAACCTCCGCACGATTCAGCGCTCGCGGGGGGTAGGAGAGCCACCTCTATTCATGGGAAGTGCAGTCTTCTTCGCAATAAGAGACGCCCTCAAGGCCGCCAGGAAACAATACGGCGAAGAAGATGTGCTGAGCTTGAGGAGCCCTGCGACTCCTGAGAGAATTAGGATTTCTTGTGCAGATCCGATCCTGAAGAGGTGCTTGGTTGAGCCAAGAGAGGGCGAGAAGAGTTTCTTCGTTTCGATCTGAGAGGACAGTCGTCTCTGCCGGCACATATTTACAAGATATGATGACAGCCGGCGAGGACAAGGTTCGAGGTGTAATTGACACAGTGGGTTTCGAGCAGGAAAAGGAGCTTTGTATGCCACCTCATGGTCCTCGTGAGATTGATAAGTGACTGTGTCTATGTCGCGGCTACACGACAACAGACCGCAAATGTCTCGGTTGTGACAGAGTATATGGTAGATACATGTCCGTCGTTATTTCTCTAGCTCACAAACATACTCCAAGCCCTCAGATCGAATGCTATGCCTTTGTCGCCGAATCGTACACGCGGCCGCCGTGGTGGCAGCGGTTTGTCTTCATGAACATACACATAGGATCTTAATCCCAATCCTGCCCGCGCCGGCTCATATTTTGCGCCGTGCCAATGTGAGGCGTACTGGGATTCAACCGGCTGGTCCGGGATTTCGAGATGAAGATGGTTGTGGTACTTCCACCACCAAGCGCACGCTCTTCTTTGGCTTTTCTTTATCCTGCTGTGGCGGCCCAGCGCCAAATATCGAGGTATGGGCGCGTGGTGCCGACGGCCAGAGTCCACGTGAAGGCCCCGACGAGGAGGGAGCGACCGCCTTATTTGGGCCAGAGGCAAGCGTGACCGTATTGCCATTTTCTCTTCGCTTTTCCTTGCTCTCGAGTTTCTTCTTCTTCTTTGGGGGTAGCTCGTCCTCCAAATCCAGGATCAGATCATTGTCCCCTCCATCGTCTATGCCGTCTGGGCCATCACGTCTCACGAACAGCGGGACAGGTACGTCTAGCCTCCCTCCTCTCATCTGCTCCTTCTCACCGTCGGCAATCTTCAAAAAGCCCTCCCCACGGACAATTCCGTTCATCATGCCGTCGTCCAGGAGGCTTTTCTCCGCCTTGACCAACTCGGCATTGCTCATTTGTCGACGTCGATGGAGGATTTTCTCCTCCAGGGTGCCTCTCAGAACAAGCGTTTCGACGTATACAGGACGCGTTTGGCCAATTCGGTGCGCACGCTTGATGGCCTGCGATTCGACGTCAGGTTGCCATATAGGCGACACGATGAAGATGCGGCTAGCAGTAGCCACGTGGAGGCCATGAGAGGCTTGCTTAAGATCCATGAGGAGAACGCGAAACACCTCTGACTGGTTGAACGTAGCAAGGTATACCGCGCGGCGTGTCACCGAGAGCGTGTTTGCGTAGATGAGGAACTTGACGGACAATAGTTCCAGGGCCTCACCGATCCAGAAGGCCATGTCGTTCGCGTCGTAGAAGACGATAATCTTCTCCGTTGAGTGTAGTGCCAGGATACGTGAGCAAAGGTAATTGAGCTTCGCGGATGTGAAGCCAGCAACGCGTGATTTGGCCAAGGGCGCGGGGAGGGGAGCATCGTTTATCGAAAAAAGTCGCTTCCTTGGGCAATGTAAAATGTCGGGAGTGATATCTCTTGTCGAAGACCGGACAGTGGGGGGGCCGGCCGACTTATTTCTGACCTTGGGTTTCTCTGTTGCCCCCGCTGTAGGAGGCTTCTTTCCGTTCGATCTCGAGCGAACTTGGTCTCTGGCTTGCCGCTCTACCATTGCTCGTTCGCGAGCAGCAAACATCGCGTGAAGCCCGGCCCCGGAGAGTCCCATGTCGAGGTAGTCGAGTTCCAGATGGTTCAGCACATGTTTCTGGACTTCACGAGCTTGAACGGTTCCGAGGAGGAGAGGGTTGGCAAGCTCGCCGTTTAACGCCCAGGCCTCCGCAGCCTCTTGGGGAAATTCTTCGATATAGGCGCCTATTTCGTGATAGAAAGAAAATGCACGCCAGCCAGAGTCATTCAAGGCTCGTTCGCCGTTTAAGATTGCTTCGCTTAAAAGCGCACAGTCTTCATCAGAAATCGTGTTGTGGTCGTCCAGGTATTTTTTACTGATCCTTAAGGTTTCAGTCACCTCGTGCTCAGTAAATCCGACCCAGTGAAAGCTGGATCGACGAAGATTGTTGATCAGTTCATCGAGGGATTTGCGATTCTTCGGATGAAACATGTAATCTTCGTCCACTCTTTCCGAAGTAATTGCATTGGAAGTAAGAACTAGCCTGAAAAGGTTCATACTAAGCTTGTCGTAGTAGCTCGGTTCTAGGTAGACGGTCGTATTTCGCAAGGGAGGAAGGCAGAGGTCGACATCGATATCCTCAATTCGGTGACGGATAATGAGAGACTGCAGTAACACTCGCAGAGCTGGAGCAAAACGGCGCTTGCCGGAGGCATCGAAAGGAGAGAGATATCTTTTCCAATCGGCGTAATCGGCGCCTCTCTGGTTTGCCCAGGGTTGCATTTTGAGAAATCTGACGACGATGGCACGTAACCGTTCCATATCTTTGAGCTCTCCAATCCCAGTGTCCATGGCTTTCCTCCGTCTCAAAGCTCTTTCGATGGAGTGTTTACGCAAAGTCTCCGTGTCGTTGTTGGTTTCGTCGAGCGCGAGATTGACCTCGACACCGTGGAGCGAATGGGATGGCGTGCCAGAGACGACCCAGCGGCGTTCAATAGACATCTTATCCAACATTGCAATTGCATGTGTCCGGTAATTTGAGCCTGCGAAGCCATGTCCCTCGTCGCAGATGACGCGCAGCCATCGAACTTCAGTCAGTTGAGACCGAAACTTCTCCTCGCCCTTGAATCGTCTCCCTTGGTTGAGATCATCGTCCCTGTATTCTTGCTCAAAGCGTGCTTTGGTGATCAGAACTATGTCGTGCTTCATCAGTTCCCTCCAATGAGGTATGTCTCCCGTTGTAGAGTCTAAGACCAACACATCAAGTGCATCTGCTTCTGTATGCTTGTCTATTTCATGTCGCCACTGGATCAGAAGATTAGGCGGAACAATTAACAATGTTGTACACGCCAGGCGCAATACCCGAAAATCTTCTCTTTTCTTGCCTCGTCGATCTGGCGTTGTTGGGTGGAAGTTAGGTTCAGCGTACTCGCCATCGTACCTCGATAGGGCATCTGTGCAGCTGTCGAAATGATATCCTTCTTTCGTGAGCTTCGAAAAATGGGATTTCCATGGCACACGGGATTGTTTGATCGTTTTTGCTGCAAGGTCAAGCAAGCTTGGCGTTCGTTCGTTGAGCTTCTTGGTAATGGCGTTCACTCTGGCCTCTGGGATGGCAGGATAGTGTCCTCTAGTGGCTAGGATCAAAGCGATGCATATCAGGGTTTTGCCGTAGCCCATGGTCTCTGCGAGGATACCACCACGGCATTCACTGTAGAGGTGAGAATGGCGAACAAGGACGCCTTCGTAGACATCAAAATAGAACTTTGTGCCATGAAGGTCTCGGAAACACTGCTTTCGTGGATCGAGGACATTAGAGGGATTTGCTTCCCTTTGGAGCATGGCGGCCACCGACCGCGTTTGATAGGGGTACAAGGAAGTCTGGAGACCGTTTATGTTGTTCATAACAATGTCACGCATCGACCTCTGGTTGTCCAGACAAGAGCCTGCATTGTCTAGGGAAACGTGGGGCGGGGATAGGGTATTGAAAATATAAAAGAGAGAGTCATCCTGAAAGTCATCTGGTCGCTTATAAGTTTGCAACAGCGACGCCTGGTCGTAGTTGGCGTTCCAAGTTTCGCGAGAAATGTCGACGAAATCGATGAGGAGTTTCAGAACCTTCCTAAGATCCTTGATCGAGCCTCGAGTACTTCGTTTGACATCTTCTGGTAGTGCATAAACTCTCAAGGAGGCACATTCTGGCAGACTGGCGTGTTGAAGAAGTGAAGTTTTAATCCACAGCCGCTTCTCGCCCAATGCCAGTAGAGCATGGGGATATTTGACTTCTCCAGCAGATCCAACCATTCTCCAACCATCATCAGGTGCATTTTCTGTATTTCGAATAAGGCGGATTGATCCAAGTGCGATGTAATCCTCTATGAAGGATGTTGACTCTGAGCAAAATCGGCTGGGGGCTTGGCAAGGGGAATCTGGAGCATCGGCTCTATATGGAGATGTCTCCATACCATCTTCAGAGTGCTGTATACTGTCAGCTCGACGCTGGACAGAAGATGATGCGTGACTGAACAAGTGTACCACGGGGCTTGACTCGAGAGGATGGATTGCAGGTGAAGAGCAGTAATCGGTGCTTGAAGAGTTGACAGAGAACGGCTCGGTGTCGAAGATCTGGTCTTCGTTAGTCTTATCACTATCGCCGCCTCGACTGGAAGGTGAAGGCGAATATGACTGAGACATAATATTGAAAGTGGAACACAGATCTTCAGACGAGTTGATGAAGAGTACATAAGTGGTGTCAGGATGGATGAAGTGGGGAGAATTGAATTTGTGTCTGACGACAGCCTTACAGAAACTCTAACCCAATTATTCCTCTAGAGACGCTGTCAGACAAGGAAAATTTTAGGTAAGCTGAATCTTGCACTGCAGCCTAGTCAGGGGCCTCAGCCCAATTGACAAATGAGATATATGGACGGAGTGTCATTGTAAGGCTGCATCTTCTAGTCCTGACCTATCTATGAAACAGGCAGACAGGCTGCGGAAGTCAAATTGAAGCCGTAACAACCCTTGTGACCATTCAAGACAGCCCACGATATGCCTCTCATCCCTCAGCTCTCATGTCCACACCAGGCATTTATCTCCTCGGATTGAATTATTTCCAAGGAGCGAGAACTGTGATTGATGGAAGAAGTAAGCAACGAAACAGGAAACGCCCCACCCCTCCTGAATGTGTCTATACAAGCTCCGAGGGTGACTGGAAGGAGCTGTCGGTTGTTCGAAGTGGCTGACAAATCCAACATCTACCCTTCATACAAACTACACAAGCCCCCCTCATATCGTTCTTATCAAATCCAGGACGCTTTCTTCCACCTCACATCTTGTTTGATGTCCTTCAATCTCACACGTCAATACCTCCCCAAAATGACGAAGTATAATATCACCGTCACCAGTGACATTTTATGTCCGTGGTGCTATATAGGGCATACGCGTGTGTCTCGCGCCATCGCTGAACACAAAAAGACATATCCTGATGACACCTTTCACCTGAACTACCTACCTTTTTATCTCAACCCACCACCACAGCTTACTGCTGGTAGCGGTCCGCCGCCACCGCCTTTTCCAGTACCATCGCGCCCAAGACGTGAGATGTATGCCGCAAAATTCGGGCCTGAGCGCGCGAAGCAGATCGAAGCTATGATGATCCAAACCTCCCGCGGTGAGGGCCTTGACTTCAAATTCGGCGGTATGACGGGACACTCAAGGAACGGACATAGACTTGTCCACTGGGCGCAGGACAAAGGGGGCGAGGATTCCCAAAACAAGGTTATGCTGGGTCTTTGGAGACGCTATTTCGAGCAGGAAGTCGACATTACAACTCTCGAAACCCTGGTGGACGTAGGGTTGGAGGCTGGGCTGGGTACCAAGGAGGAAATCACCGAGTACCTAGTCTCTGGTAAGGATGGGGACTTGGTCGATAAGGAGGCCGAGGAAGCGTACATGAAGGGCATCTCGGGTGTGCCCTTCTACGAGATCAATGACATGTGGGAGATTTCGGGTGCACAGGATCCCCTAGCCTTCAGGAAACTGTTCACAAGGTGGAAGGAGTTGGAGGCCAAGGGGCAAGTGCCTGTAAGTGATGAGAGCGCGAAGACCTCCGCCGGAAATAGCTGCTTGTGAGAATGGGAGCAGATTTGAGGCGCGAGGGTTTGATCTGTCGGCCTCGCGGAGTCGAGACGGGTCGCCGTCACTTTGGAAGCATCACAAAAACACAAGAAATTGTCCATAGGAGCTGGATACATCTCTTTCCCTAATCTAGCCATTGTGAATCCCTCTTTTCTACATGTGATCTAGCTGTATAGTACAGTACTGTTCAACGTTTGACTTTTCCTTGTCCTTTAACATCCTGCATTGAGCATACAATGATCCCTGTCGGAAAGATCCTATTCGAGGATCTGGGCTGGGATCCGAAGCCGTTGTCCTTCGGCCTTGTGTCGTCGAATGTGGGCAAGCGTGTGCTGGTCAGTCTTCACCCATTTCCCGTGAGCAGGACTTCGCTAATCCGCTCCTCACCTCCTCATCTTTCACGTTCCGAACTCGTCTTTGAGTGCTGGTGTTCGGATGTTGTCGCCTCCTCTCTCCCCGTGTCAAAGTGCTGTCCACTTGGGGTATCGTCTTCTAGAGAGTTCCTTCCGAGGTCCTGGGGCTCTTGGGTCGAGGCGAGCCTGTCCACATGTCTCTCGGCGTCCTCGGGGTTGGCTCCCTCAGTCGCCATTGTAAATGCCTCTGATCCGCGGCGGGTGATCATATCGCTACTTTCTAGAGGCGCAGGCTCTGGTGATCTCACCTGAACATCGTCTCCGACAGGCTTTTTGAAAGTCCTGAGGTGCCTGTACTTTTTCTCCACGATATCCGGCTCCTCCAGGTGCTCTGGCAGGCCTAACGAGAGCGGACTGTTCCGATCGAGAGTCTCCAGCTTAGGAATCTGGTAGGTCTCTTTCTCTCCGCTCTCGATCCAGTTCCTTTTCACATGCTTTTCGAAGCGGTCGGCGGCTTCTCGTAGATCATTCCACGCAGCTTCTTGCTGTGCAATCATTTTGGCTCGGACTTTCTCGTCGTTCCATGCATCCTCGAAGGAGCCTGACAAGGAGTAGTGTTCGGGCAGGTTGTATTTTTGCAACTGTTTGGCGTGCTCTGCCCGATATTTGGGAGATGTCATGACCAGCCACCGAAGCTTCCAACCCAGCATGCCCAATTCCTTTATCCGAGCGGGCTTCATCCCAGTGACATATTGATCTATGCCACCACACTTGCTGATGGTCCTCATGACTCGGGCAGTAATGGGTATCTTCAGCTCTCTGTTCAAAGCCTCACTTCTTACAGTCTCGACCCGAACATTGGGGAACCAATGCCGCAAAGACTTTCCCTTATTCCTGCCCTTGGAGATCTTGCTTCCAGATTGCACCGTGGCGCCACCATAGAGACCGAAATTTGCTTCAGGAAAATGCTTGTTCTCGCCGTAAGGGTAGGGTGGCATCAAGGGGTCTGTATGTCGCAAACGGTAAATGTCTAGCAAAGTGTGTTTCCTATCTTCGAGCTTAAAGGTGAATCTAGGCTTGAAGTATGGATTTGAATGTTTGACCGGGTGTCTGTACGCAAGATATTGGAGGGAGGTAGGACTGCGGAGCACCTCAGGGAGCTTCGTGATGGTAGTGGGAGCCGCCATTGTGACAATTGACGCTGCTGGATCAAAGGAAAGGAATCAAAGTAGGGACAGTGAGGGCGGTCGAGAGGGAAGAGCAGGAAAAGCACCCGCGTGTAGTAGTCCGCGCAGGGCGAGTGTGGTGACTGTTGCTGGGTGTACGGAGTAAGAAAATAAAGAAGCACAATTGAACCTTCTACTGTTTTTAGCGTGCATTTCTCAACTTCAAAGACCCAAGACTGTGACAGCCACCGTTTGACCACAAAAACTCACTTGCAACAACCTCCTTCTCACCTTTTGGTGCACGACGCGACAAGTCTCCTGTCCTCTCTGGCCATCTCTTCAAAAGTTAGCGACGATGGTCAACATCAGCGAAGTCAAGGGCAATGCGCGCGAAAACCGAACTGCGGCGCATACCCATATCAAGGGATTGGGCTTGCGTTCAGACGGCACCGCTGAACCCTCTGGCAATGGATTCGTCGGGCAGGCTGCAGCCCGTGAGGTATTTTGTCCATGTTTAACCAAATATAGCGAGTCTTTTAACAACGAATAGGCCTGCGGAGTGGTTGTAGACCTGATCAAAGCCAAGAAGATGTCCGGACGAGCAGTACTACTGGCGGGAGGACCTGGCACCGGCAAGACAGCTCTGGCACTGGCAGTATCGCAAGAGTTGGGAACGAAGGTGCCTTTTTGTCCGATCGTCGGCAGCGAAGTTTACTCAGCAGAGGTCAAGAAGACCGAATCTTTGATGGAGAATTTCAGAAGAGCAATCGGTAAGCGGAAACTCCTGATGCACACGCAATCAAATGCTCATCATGGTCTACAACAGGACTCCGAGTGCGCGAAACGAAAGAAGTCTACGAGGGCGAAGTGACCGAACTCCTCCCTGAAGAAGCAGAGAACCCTCTCGGTGGCTTTGGCCGTACCATCTCCCACCTAGTTATCACGTTGAAATCCGCCAGAGGTACGAAAAAGCTCCGTCTCGACCCCAGCATATATGAAGCCATTCAAAAAGAGCGAGTCACGGTTGGCGATGTGATATACATAGAAGCCAATACGGGAGCATGCAAGCGGGTGGGTCGATCAGACGCCTACGCGACGGAATTCGACCTCGAGGCAGAAGAATACGTGCCTGTTCCAAAGGGAGAAGTCCATAAAAAGAAAGAGGTCGTGCAAGACGTGACTTTGCATGACCTGGATATCGCCAATGCCAGACCTCAAGGGGGCCAGGATGTTATGAGCATGATGGGCCAACTGATGAAGCCGAAGAAGACGGAGATCACAGACAAATTGAGGGCTGAGATCAACAAGGTGGTGAGTAGATATATTGATCAGGGTGTGGCGGAACTGGTCCCTGGTGTCCTCTTCATTGACGAGGTGAGTACATGGCTATTCCGCGCGCCGCGACGTTGTATTGACGGGGCTTTGCCAGGTCCACATGCTCGACATTGAATGCTTCACCTATCTCAACCGTGCCCTCGAATCCCCCATAGCCCCGATCGTCATTCTCGCCTCGAACCGAGGCAACACACTCATTCGCGGCACGCAGGACATCACCGGTGCTCACGGCATCCCTCCAGACCTTCTTGCCCGCTTGCTCATCATCCCCACACACCCATACAACGCTTCCGAAGTCCAGACTATCATTCGGCTACGCGCGAAGACCGAGGGCCTTGCAATCTCCGAGCCTGCGCTGGAGAAGGTCGCGCAGCATGGCACGAATGTCAGTTTACGGTACGCATTACAACTATTGACGCCCAGCAGCATTCTTGCCAAGGTCAACGGCAGGACGGAGATCGGTGTCGAGGATGTAGCAGAGTGCGAAGACCTGTTCATCGATGCGAGAAGAAGCGCCAAAGTCGTGGAGCAAGCAGGAACTTCATTTATTAGTTGAGGGCTTGGAAGAAAAGGATCACCAGAGTTGTTTATTGTGTCCCTGACCGATCAGAGCAAAGGCGTTGACTTGCAGAACGAAGCCCAAAAAGCAAAGACCAAATGTCTACAGCGTGTGGGATACTGCTCTCGATGATGAGTGTCGAGCCTCAGCTGAGGAAACTAAAATTCCTTCAGTGCATTCCAGTGCGGCCCTGCGGGTGCCGGAGAAATCACGGAGATCCTCCCGCCTTTCTCAACAGCACAACTACTGGGCGAAATCACTGCCAGAAGAACCATGAAGAAATGAAAGGGGGGACTTGTGGATGGATGGTAAGGACAGATGGATCGTGTAAAACAGCCAAAATCTGAACGGTTCTTAGGATTCAGATTCATTAAGACTCGGAATATATTTTAGGAACTGTCCGAGCGGCGAAACACCAGTATCGTAACTTCTGGTCTGCGTAGAATGGCAGGGCACTGTACTCAGTATTTTCCAATTAATATCCTCTCTCCGACTCTTGCTTCTTTTGACACAGAGAGCGGTCCACAACGTGGGTACACCGCAACTACGAGGGAATATGTGCAGAGGGCGATCGGAATAGAGGGACATAGATCACTACCTGCACAAGATACTGGTCAGCGCATGAACTCGATAGGTACATGGAAAATAACAAGCTTCTCAAGTAAAGTTCCAGTCAGACATCCAAGGAAGATTTGCCGCTCAACGACACCTGGACTTAAAATAGGTTCATATGCCAGGGCTAGCGTGGAAACTGCGAATGTGGAAAAGGTTTTCATCATAGGAAACGGGTGTGTAGGCGAGAGGCGATGTGAGGCAAGGTGGAAGTAGGGACAACGTACCTTGACAGCATTTTGCTACAGAGTATGCTCACGTCCACAACCACAAGTCGGCTGCTCTTTTGAAATCCTGGACTACTGATCAATAACGGACCACAAAAAACAAACAAACAACAGGTTTTGGGAAGGTGTTAAATAGTCAGACATAAAATACTGGCTAGCAACAGACTGTTCAGCGATGACAGTCCGAATGTTTCTTCAAGGGCGACTCAGGATAGAAAGAAGAAGAGTTTTGGGTTGTCATCTTGCAAGCTGGATATCAAAAAGCTGGGGTATTTGTGGGAGTGTGCTTACCATGCCTTGAGACTGCCCGGCACTGAGACACCACCGAGCAATACTCGTCAGAATATGGAGAGCAATCGAGCATCTGTATGTGTGTGAGCAGAGAAAAGGACGAGAAAAAGATGGGCCGAATTTATGTTCTTGAAACGGCGAGCCACTAGTGCTCGACTTGGTCAAGCGTAGCACCGGCAAGATTGCTTGGCGGGTTATTGGGGGAAGTCGTGCCGGGCCTGCCAGGTCGGGTTCGCTGGGTTTCAACTTGGGCCCTGACGGCCGCTTTCTCCCACCCCCCCCAGTATCATCCGTGATCTGTAAGTGTCTCTCCCTGCACCTGCAACACCTGCAGATCCTGAAGTTGCACCTGCGACTGGGAATCTGATCTTCAGTGTCTTCAACCACACCCCAGGGCCTGGACAGTGTCTGCCATTCAGTCTCAGCTGGCGCTCTCGCTGTCTTGTCGCTCTTTTCGCTCTCATCACCCTCGACTGTGCTCTTGGAGCCTGCCTCCTGATTTCCGACCGATTCTCATCCACTTTTACCGGGGGGTCATCAGATCACGAGTACCACTACATTGTACCAGCCCGATAACATCGCAACTGCTACCCTCACCACACTCGGATCATCTGCCTCACCTAGCTACTCGCTTCAACTTCTATTTGGCGACTCGTGAGAGAATGAAATGGTCATGAAGCCTCTGCGCGCCTCCATCACTGCCGCCACCGCCCGATGATTCGATTATCGTCGTTGTCGCGACACTGACCTAGCCCCCGTCAGACGACCCTGGCCCCCGGCGAAACATCGTCCAGACCAGGATTTCAACAATACATCCACGCCGCGTCGCCTACTGGCAGGCACATACATCTACCCTCATACCCGTCCGGTTGCATGAAGTCTCCAGATTATACAAATGTGACAACAGTTCGTTCCGTGCCGAACAACCACAGCGTCTTTCCGCCAAAAAAGTGGGGCCAGAGGGTATCGGAGGTGGGAAAAAAGAGAAGGACCAGAAGAAACCCAACAGAAGTTTATCAGAGATACCGCCTTCAACGTCGCGCAGACACTGCGATTTGATATATCGCTAGACAATCATCCCCAAAGATGATGGCCCAAAGCTTCCCGCACCATGCGGGCATCGCTCCGGGGCATCCTGGAATACCTCCAGGTCACCCCATGGGAATGCAACATCCTGGCGCTGGTCACATGGGAGGTCAACCTGGACCCGGCATGATGCAGGCCATGCATCCAGGGGTGTCTGCCCCCCAAGTCACTCAAGGACCGATTGTCACTGGGATGCCACCCGGTGCGGGAACTCCTGCCCCCGGGCCCATGCACAACGGTATGGCCATAGCCCATATGAATCCTCAGCAGGCCATGTTTCCGCAGCATAATCCGCAAATGAACTATGGCCAGGGGATGATGACGCCGCAGCAACAACAGTTCATGGCGCGCCAGCGCATGATGCAGCAGATGTCTCAGGCGCAAGCACAAGGCATGCCCATGGGAATACCAAATGCGCCCGGCTTTAATCAGGCACAACTGGCGCAAATGAAGATGGGCATGGGCATGCACCCGCAAATGCAGATGAACCCCAACCACCCTCAGATGCAAACCCTCCAACAACATCAACACAATCAGCAGCAGTTGATCCGCGCTCAACAAGCCCAGGCTCAGGCGCAGCAACATGCGGCGCAAATGGCTGCTGCTGCTCAGAACCAAAGGGCGGCGGTAGCTCAACAAATGCAAATGTCACGGTCGCAAGAACAGACTACTCAACCTCCTCAATCACAACCCACGCCCGCGCCCCAAACACAACCTCCTCAACAACCCCCTCCGACCTCACAACCCCAAGCTCAGCCCGCTCAACCCAAGCCTCAGCCGCCACAGCCACAACCCGTAAATAACCAACCGCAAAGCCAACCGGTCAGTCAGCCAGTCAAGACCACGGAACCGGAAGAGGAGCCTCGTGTGAAGCAGCAGCAAGAAACGGCCCCCAACATGATTCTGTCCGAACTACCCAAACAAGACATGATTGGAGGCCAATGCATCTTGAAGTTGATCGAGTATCAGGATCTTCTGGCCCACCCGGAACGACCAAATGATCTGGACTACTGGGAAGCATTAATCACCAGATTCTTTTCGCCGATCGGATCATTGAGACAGCAGTTTTACAACACCAAATCTGGCAATGATAAATCCTTCCAGCTCCAGTTTCCCTGCCTCGCCCGCTACTACCATTCATACTTTGCGAGCGGAGTCAAGCAAATCCTGCTACAGTCTTTTGAACATACCCAAACCAAGACGGCGAACGGCGGCGTCCATATCACGAGCAGCAGTGCGAGTCTGACCTATGTTTTTGGCAACGACATTCGAGTGACCACCAACGGACAGCTGCGCGTCCTTTTTGATGACGTTCAAGCCATCGAACATCTGAATATCAGCTCAACGGGATGGCAAGAGTACATCCCACGTAATGTCCTGTCGCAACCCATGTCGCCAGAAATGAAACAGAGTCCCAAAATCACGAACAAGAATCTCAAACGGACCCAAGGCAAGTCAAATGTATCAGGAGCAGGGCTAGTTATACCTACCTCGGGCGTGGGTGAATGGGGTGTTCCGCAGCACATCTCCCAATTTTTAGAGGTATGTAGTTCTTTGGGATTGCCGCACAATGACTAACATGTCGCCAGATCGCCGAGGTCATGACGGCCATGGGTCCACTGATGGAGTATTACCAGCAACATCCCGGAATCTCGCCCAAAGACACGCTGTTACGAGTCACGCAGGAAAACGCGCAAAATATGGCCCAGGCTAACAGCGTGCGGTTGAACCAGATGACGAGGGCTCCCAATGGCCAAGTGATGTTTCCCAACCAGATGAATCCTGGCATGAATGGGCCAAACATGATGAACTCCCCCGCTATGGGCCATCTTAACGTCCCTCAAGCTCAAGGATCACCGATGATGGGAGGCCCAGTGCATACACCGAGTCCCGCCCAGAATCCGACTGCGGGAGGTGTCGCCATGATGCACCAAATGAGTGCTCAGGGATCCAATTTGAGCGGGAGTCAAGGCCCGAGCACAAACACTAGTCCGAACGTGTCGAACAAGAGACGACGCACAAGTGTGGTCAAGACAGAAGAAGAAAATGGGCAGGGAGAGGTGAATGGAGCCAACAAAGTCAAACCAAGTCCAAAGCTTGGTGGCAAGCGGCAGAAGGGATCTGCATGAGCTTTGAGCCATCTCTCGGGGTTGTTTAGGTTGTCCCCTTGACAGAACCCGATGCTGTTCCGTTGTCCTGTCGGAGGGTGTAGGAGCCGTCCGGCGTGGACTTTCTGCGTCCGTCGAGGGACCCCCTGACGTCGTGATCTGGAGCTGGATACTCTCTGGGAGAATGGTGTCATGGTTTTGTTTTACTTCATTTTGCATATACCCGCCTTGTGTGGAACTGTCTCCCAAGGGGGTCGGTGTTGCGAGTCGGGAAACGGCAGGAATTTCTCGGCCTCGTTGCGGTACAGGGCGCCAAATGTGCCGGCGAAACGACATATTGCTGTCCAGATTAGCCGCGACGACTTTTCTTTGGGGAGCTTGCGACAAAGAGGCTTGCACACGGAGAAAACGGGCGGCTGGGCAGCTTCGACGCGATTTTGTATCATTATTTCGACTTTCTATGTTTACCACGGTGAAGAATATTGAAGCTTCGGCGGAGCTTGCTGACCTCGGATGTTCTGAATATATTACGCTCCAACGCGACATGGGCATACGAGCGGCAAGAGGAGGAGGGCGATGCTGAATGAAGTTGACCCACAAGGATGAGAAAAGGTGGTGCATGTGGAGGGACATTGGTACTGGCGCGCCGGACACTGGTGGTGCGACACGCAAGCAAGAAGGAGTGGTATAGCGGGTGGGCGTCGGGATGGGAAATCTGAGAATCGGGGATTATGTCAATCAAAGTATCGCCGCTGCTTGCTAATAGAACTGAGATATCTCTACGGAGAAATTTCTACTTAATGCCTTTCGAGACGTCTCATGAGTCGGTCGAGTGAATTGTCTCGAAGATTAACAGTCACGTGGAGAGCCAGTCCTTTATATCAGAGAAGCGACAGGCAAAGCTCCGCATCTGCACAAAGAGGGTGGCAGTTTCGGTCGTTTGAGATGACCTGACGTTCCAATGAATATATTGCTTTGGATTTGAGTGTATAGACCCCTCTAGACGGGGAGGGGTATGTGGTTTTTGTAGAGTGGAAGATTTATTAAAGACTTGTCTACACATATTGCGGCTGTGGGCGGAATTGGGGAATGTTGCAGTCAATATTATGTTATATGATATCAGCAACAAGAATATAACATGGAGGGACACACCTCAAGACTTCCCACCACAGAATCGATCTCCCTTTCCCTGTGGCCATAACCCTAGCCTTGTTCTCGCAAGGAGAATCATCCCCGTCGGCGCCAGCAGACGTCGTTTTCATTGTCATCGTCAGCGACAGTAGCAGCAGCACGATAAGCCACATACTGTATATTTCACGGGGCTTTCCCCTTCTCTCTCCATGGTTTCGTCGTCCTCTCGGCGTCGGGAGGAAGCATACGTCGAGATGGTCAATGAGGAGGACAATAACCAGCAGGGGTCACCAGAAGATCCCCGTGTCGACACGGTCCTGGTCGGCCTCTCGGGCCCGTCGTCGAGCGGCAAGACGACGCTGGCGAGACTGTTGCGCGAGATCTTCAACCTCGATCACGCCGCCGAGGAGGGCTGGAAGATCAGTCTGTTCATCCTGCACCAGGACGACTTTTACAAAACGGATCAGGAGTATGTATTTACTATTACTATTATTATTATTATTACCTGGTCTATTCTCTTTTCCATATCCGTGCCGAGTTCAAGATCTCGGTGGAGGCTCTTGTGATGCTTGAGCCCATGTCCGGGGGAACTGTCCAGTCCTCGCTCTCTCGCTCCCTCTCTCTTCCTTTGATTGTTCCCTTCCTCCTCTCACTGACCGATAACACGACAGCATTCCGACGGTCACCATATCATCCAAGGAATTCGGCACCCGCGAGCTGCAGGACTGGGACTGCATCGACTCCCTGGACCTGCCGTTGTTCGAACACACCCTCACCCACCTCCGCAACCACGGCCATCTCCCGCCCGAAAGCGTGTCGAAGGAGGACCAGAACAGCGTAGGCCACAGCGGCGTTTCTCCCGCCGAGGTCGACGAACACAGAGAGAAGGTCCGGGCGCGGATAGACGAGCTGGTTCGGAAACGAGACAGCAAAGGGACGGAATCCGGCACAGGCAAAGAAATTCGCATCTACATCGTCGAGGGATTCCTCCTCTACCCGCAGCCGTCATCTTCTTCGACCAGTGCTTCTTCAACCTCGTCCGACTATCCTCACTCCGCGGCGGGGTTGCACCACCTCCACCACCTCACCCACACGCTGCTCCATCCGCTGCTGTTCCTCCCCTCGACACGCACCCAGACGCTCACCCGCCGCGCGGCGCGCTCCGGCTACGTCACGCTGGAAGGTTTCTGGGTCGATCCGCCCGGCTACGTCGAGGACCTCGTCTGGCCCAACTACATGCGCTACCACGGGTGGATGTACAAGGATGGCAATGTGGACGGGGATGTTTTCGACGAGGACAGCTGCGAGCGGGAAGGCGTACAGGTCTGTCCGGGCGCGGGCGGATGGAACATGAAGCAGGTGTTGGACTGGGGTGTCCAGAGAGTGGAAGACGTCATCAAGGAGCGGTTGCAGGTGTAAAGAAGTGAGACAAAGAGTCTGGTCGATTTCGATACAAGCATTATAGATGAGGCGAACGACGGTGGTATAGCGCGCCTCTTTGGACGGTCTTTTGTCTAATCAACAGGAAGTGCGAACCCTATCCCTTTTTCCTTTTCCTTTTTTCAAGCACAGATTAAGAATGCATTCTTCGGCTCAGTCCAATCGTAAAAGAGTCTCAATCCCTCACCTTGACCGTGTCTCGAGCCTTCTCATTCTCCTTCTCGGTTGGAAATCCTAATCTAGGCGCTTTCTTCTTCTTTCCGCGCTTGTCCCCAAACTGTTCATCAAACTTCTTAATATCCCTCAGGCTCGACATATCCTCCGAGATGCTGGCTGAGATCTCGTCCAAGGCCTTGTCAAAGTGTCTCTTTGTGAGCGTACGTCGTTCGGGATGCTGATATGGTTCCTCCCCCTTGTGCTGCTTGGCTAGTTCGTTCTCCTCCCTGACACAATTCAAAGCCGCCGCAACGGCAACATTCTTCAAGTCGGAGCCCGAATAGAAGGGGGTCTTTCTGGCAAGATCTTGTAAGTTGACATCCTCGCCGAGTTTCTCGCTGCGCAGGTGAATTTTGAGGATCTCCAACCGATCAGGCTCTTTGGGAAGATCAACGAGTAAGCGGCGCGGTAAGCGGCGAAGAACAGCATCATCGAGATCCATGGGCCGGTTAGTCGCCACCATAATGAATGCGCTCCCCGAGTCATTGCTCATCCCGTCCCATTCTTTCAGAAATTGGTTGAGGAGTTCGCGATGGCTGACTCGCCGACCTTGATTGCTCCTGGCACTGAACATAGCGTCCGCCTCGTCCAGGAAGACAACGCAAGGTGAAAGCTTCCTAGCTAGGCTGAATAGTGCCTTCACATTCTTCTCTCCCTCGCCAACATACATATCATTAATGTCTGCCGCGCTGACCTCAAGCATTGTCGCACCAGATTCTTTGGCGACCGCTTTCGCAGCCAGAGTTTTACCTGTGCCTGGTGGGCCGTAAAGCAGAAGGCCTGGGATCTTATCGGAAGCGAGGACACCATATTTGAAAGCTTCAGGGCGAATCAATGACAGAGTAGTCAAGGTTTGAAGGGTATCAATGGTCTCAACCGGCATGTGCACGTCGTTAAAGGTTGTGTTAATGTTCTTCGCCTCAATAATGCCCCCCATCAATCGTTTCTCATATTTGGTAGCCGATGCACGTATTCTGGCAAGTCGGTCGTTATTGCTCAGATGACGTTCTGGAATTTCCTTCTTCGCTTCCTTTGATTGCTTGTCTGCCCACCGGATCTTGGTCTTGTCACTGTGGTTCAAATGGGACGTTGCAGCACTAATGATGGGCTGTGGTTGGTCTTTGGATGCAGGGGTATCGACTTCACCGTCACGAGTTGTCGGAACAGTTCCTGCAATATAGGTGGCTAACCGTTGCACGTACTGGTGATTCCACACCTGCCCTTCCAAACATGATCTGTCGCTGCGAGTGATGCGGTCGGAGAAATCATTGCGCCAGAAACCTGGTTCGAGATGAGCGAAGACAGAAGGCTTCCAATATCTCAATGTCTCCCAGAGGTGTCTCATATTGACCGTGGAAATACGTTGCTTCCTATCGTGGAGGAGTGCAAGCTTGGACGTAGTATTTGGCAAGACCGGTGTCAAGACGATGTTTTGTGACTTTCCATCTTGTCCGCCACTTTGGGACTCGTTAATACGTTCCCGGGTGAAAGGTTCTTGATCCTCGCGAGCAGAATCTGTACCGATCAGCAGAACGCATTCGCCTTTACTTCTTCGTTGAGCTAGTTGCCTATGAAGGCTGTTCAGAAATGAGCGACCCATGTCCAGACTCTGGATGGCCCTGAAGTCTCTGACATGGACTATTGCGCCACCTTTTGGGACACCACTCCGGTTTGCTGCAGTCTCTCGTTGCCGCTCCAGGTCGCTGATCTGCTCTTTCCCCGGCAGGCCCGTAGCGGTTCGCCGATCCGACAAGCTCTTTAATAATTTGTAGATGAGTCCAGACAGTCCACCTTGCTCATCTCTTGGCTTTTGAGAATCGCCAAAGTCTGGCCACATTCTCAGCGTGCCTCGAGGCATTTCTGACCGCATACCGTCCCCAAACTCTGGGATCTGTCCGATTATCGTCTTCAAAATCGCCGTAGGCTTTCCGATGAACATGGGCATCCCTATGCGGGGAGAAACAGGTGTGGAATCCAGGTCGTCCATCATGTCGTCGATATCTCCATCGTCATCATCCATATCTTGTGCTTCGTGTGATGAATTGTTTTCGGAGAGGTCTGGAAACGCGGTGGACAGCACGTCGTAGCTGAGCATACGACCGGCTTTGGCCGTGCTTGGATTTGTATGATTCCGGTGGATCAGATCTGCAATGTCTTGAGCGTCCACTACCATCAGATCGCAGCCGAGGTGACGTGCAATATCCTGGACGAGATGGTCAAGCAGTAGATCGCCATCCTTGCCCGCGTATTGTAGGTGAAGGTGATCTCTGAAGGAGTCGACACCATTTTGCGAATTCTGGTTTCGTGATACCTGCATGAGACCTCTTGCAGTCCGCATGACCTCTTCATATTGTTCGTCTACGACGTGGTACCTCAAAGTTGTCGATGGACTCGACGAAGATTGTAATATTTCTGGTTGCTCTAACTTGTCCGTTGCCACTGTTGGTTTCCCTTGCGAGTTGTGGATTGGGTCAGGGCCGCTGCCTTTACCTCCTGAACCCTCTGAAGGAGCACTGCCCGAGTCTGGGGAATGGCTTTGTTCAAGGGGCTCGCCGGTGAGTAGGTCCGCGGCCACTGTTTTGATTCGCGAAGGGGCACCAGGAGCAAGAAAATCTGACCCGAAGAGGGTCACGTTGCTGTCCATGAACCATTCCGGAGCTTGATATTCCGTCTCTCCATCTTTGTTCATGCGATTCCGCAGTCTTCGCTTCGCGGGCGACCCGTAGAAGTCTTTTGCTCGAGCATCGTCCGAGGGCTCAGCGACAGGGCTGTCGCGGGGCCCGGGTCGATGTTGCTGGGCGGGTGTCGATCCCTCTTCGACATGTTCGTTATCTCTTGCTATCTCCGTGCGAGCAGCTCCACGGCTCTTTGAATCATCACTGATCCCACGGCTACTAAGTGAGGCAATGCTATTCGACGGTTTCTGAGCGGTCCGAGGGCGAGGCGTAGTACAAAAGGAGCGGCGGGGGTTTCGTGACTGTTGCCGAGCGCAATGTCGACAACTGGAGCAAATGATCTGCGAGAACCGTAGTTCCGCCTGGAGAGTTGAATGCATTCGAGTGAGCGACGAGAAGCGTATAACACGAGGGAAGGGAGAACAGTCCGTTGAAATCATTGAAATTATGGCGACAGGTCCGGGCGGAAGTAATACACCACCGTACAGACTTGAATTGGCATGTTTGCTCCGCCGGACTTTTTGGATTTCTCATTTTTCGCCTTGACAGAAAATCCAAGAGACTTGCCTCAATTCACTAGAGTACAAGGATGGCACCGACATTATGCGAGATCTGTAAAGACTCGCGGGCAGCAGTCATACGACCAAAGAACTCTCAGAAGATCTGCAAACATTGTTTTTTGTCCGTATTCGAGGCTGAGATTCACGACACCATCGTGAGTAGTAAACTGTTCCAGCGCGGAGAGCGTGTTGCCATCGGCGCATCTGGCGGCAAGGACTCGACAGTTCTTGCGTCGGTGTTGAAGACCTTGAACGAGCGCCACGACTATGGCCTCGACCTCGTGCTGTTATCCATCGATGAAGGTATCAAGGGTTATCGAGACGACAGCCTCGAGACTGTGAAGCGGAATGCCTTACAGTACGAAATGCCCCTCGAAATTGTCGGATATGACCAGCTCTACGGATGGACAATGGACCAAGTCGTAGCCCAGGTAGGCAAGAAGGGAAATTGTACCTACTGCGGCGTATTTCGCCGACAGGCACTGGATCGAGGGGCGGCGAAGTTGGGCATCAAACACGTCGTCACCGGCCACAATGCTGATGATCTTGCTGAAACCGTCATGATGAATCTACTTCGTGGCGATCTACCACGGCTGGCAAGGGCAACCTCGATTACGACGTCTAGTTCTGCGAGTGAGATCAAGCGGAGTAAGCCGCTGAAATATGCGTATGAGAAGGAGATCGTTCTCTATGCTTACCACAAGAAATTGGACTACTTCAGCACAGAGTGCATCTACTCGCCAGAGGCATTCCGAGGAAGCGCCAGAACGTTGATTAAAGACTTGGAAAAGATTCGACCCAGCAGCATATTGGACATTGTCAGAAGTGGAGAGGACATGGCCGCGCTCGTGCCCCCTGAACTGGCAACTTCGTCGTCCTGTGGCGCAGAAGGTGACGAGCAGACAAACGGCTGTGGCGGTCAAAACCAGACCAGCGGCTCCATGGTCCGTTTAGAAAAGGATCTAACCGCCAACGAACCCGCCGCCGGACGCGAGACGGAGATCCATTTGCCCCAGCCAGAGGTGCAAGCAAGCATCCATGACAAGAAACAACGAAGGCGCCGAAAGGTGGTCAAACAGGTCATGGGCCAATGTGAGAGATGTGGTTATCTATCCAGTCAAAAAATTTGTAAGGCTTGTTCTCTGCTGGAAGGACTCAACAAGAGCCGGCCACGCACTTCCATTGAAGTGGAGATCGAAGACGAAGAGGGAAGTACGACGTTGATGAGGCAGACTGCTGGCCTCGTCATCTCTGCTGGCTGAGCTCAGGAGGTTTTCCGTGTTGAGGCGATCCGTCCGTCGATCGCTGCAGCCATTCTCAACCATGCTCTTTCCATCAGCAAGAGTGCTATCTGCACAAGGAGAATCACAAGTCTCAGCAGATAATTCTTTATTGTCAGAGTGGGCCTCTTCGCCTTGGAAAATGTCGGATCGACGAACTCAAAAGGCAGTCTTGCCCCTAAACAATTGATGGCAACCGACAGCCCACTACTGAATCCATCTTCAGGAAGGCCGTATTTCGTCCAAGCTCCGCAGTAACTGATGTTCTTGGTGTTTTGAATCTTGGACAGCAGTTTCTGTGATTTGATTGCGGTAGCATTGTATTGGGGATGGGCATATTCCCAGATTCCCTGCGCCAGTCGAGGATGGGGCATATTCAAAGGGTTGAGTGTGACCAGGACCGGTCCTAATTGACTTTGTGGCATTTCATGCAGTACGTTCATCCAATACGTCAGACAGCCTTTGGAAACCTGCTTACTCCTGGTAGGCGGGAATGGGGACTCAGTGATATAGTTCAAGGATGACCACGCCTGTCGTCGCTTTGGCATCAGTGAGAGATCAGTGTGTAACACGGCAACAATTCTATTGGTGCGGAAACCTCTCAAAATGTCCGACTCCTCTCTGGTTATTTGCGGTTGTAAGATCTCCAGAGCTTGAGCGGCCTGCGTTGCGACTATCACATGGTCGAATTCATGGTCCTTTCCATTCGCCGTCAACACGACAATACCTTTGTCGCTTGGAGTCAGTGAAGTGACATTGGAATCGAGATGGATTCTGTCGGCAGAGAAATCTTCCATCACTGCTTCGATATATCGCTCAGCTCCACCAGAGATGGTCCACCAATCCGAGAATTTGGCAGCAACATCCAGCATGTGTTGGTTGTACATGAAGCGAACCAAGGTGCGAGCGAGGAACTCCAGGGAACATTCATCAGGGTTCGTGCCCCATATCGCAGCTGTCATGGGAATGAGATAGTTATCGCGGAATTCCCTGGAATAGTTTTCGCGTTCGAGATATTCACCGATACTCTCTTGTGACCGATGTTCCATTTTTTGCTGGATTTCCTGAGTGGTGGAATCCTCCTCACTGTCATCTTCTTGGAGAAGATCAAGCGCGAATTCGTTGAATCGGATGACTTCAAAAATCAATTTCCACATGCTGGGCCTGAAGATATTCCTCTTCTGGGCAAAGATGGAGGACCACGACGTCCATGCCCACTCGAACGCCCCTTGGTCACGGGAGATGCCAAAGGTCAGGTCAGTCTTCTTCAACTGAATACCCAACACTTGGAGGAATCGGAAGAAGTTGGGGGAGGTAGCACCGTTGATGACAACCAAACCAGCATCAACTTCGACCTTCTGACCATTGGATCCTTCGTATGGAATGGAGTTCGTGTGCCCACCTAGTCGGGATGCTGCCTCAAATAGATGGATTTCATGGCGAGTGCTGGTGTTCAGCGCCCATAAAGCACCGAGACCTGAGCAGCCGCTGCCCACGATAGCCACACGCTTGCTCATGGCTGGGAGACGCAAGAAGGCTCAGCTAAGAGTCGCTCTGTAAGATATCGACGTGTGGCCTGATTCCTTCGCATAATTGATGGTTTAGCCGGCTCACCTTCGAGTCAGTGCTCGGGCATCAACGCTCAACTCGCGGGGAAATCTGACGAGCTCATAATTTCAACGTCTCTTAGGATCAATGATCCCCACTCATAGAAGTATTCTGGTCTTAAAGTTCCTGGTCAAAGTCAATTCAAAGCCGTGGCTGGGGGAGTACAGCTGCATTAGGGACACGAGGGACAAAAGCGGCGTCGGAGATTTCCGAAACGGAACAGGCTTGCGACTCTCGCCTCGCTGCCGACGTCAATTGCGAACAGATTCCGGTGGCCCTACGTCCTCCAACCACACCTCGCGACCTGATATCGACAAGTCAACTGTACCATCTTCTTGACCTCATACTCCAGAGACCATATTACTATTCCCACGCTTGCGAACGACCCTCCCTTACAGACAAATCATCTCCTTACCCGAGACCCCCCAACTTCCAAATCGTCCTCTCTGGCGTTCTCCTTCAACTAGGCGCCACTAAATTGCACCCTGCCACTGGCACCCATCTCCAACCTCTTCGCGAGGAGTCACGATAATGGCAAACCCACTCGATACCGATGCGGGCTCGGAACTCTTCAGCACGTATGAAGCCGAGCTGAGACTTGTCCAGGCAGATGTGAATCAGAAACTGGATCAGATCCCCGAACTCTCTGGGGAGGAGAGGAAAGTTGCGATTCGAGGCGCAGAGAGGGCTCTCGATGAAGCCAAGGAGCTGGTATGTATTCTTCGACATGAAGAGAAAGGCCTTCTCTCTGACTTCCTGGCACATAGCTCGACCAGATGAACCTGGAGAAATCCAACATCCCGACCTCCCAACGGAGCAAAGTCAACTCCCGCTTCCGCAACCATCAGTCAGACATCGACATCCTACAACGGAAACTCAAATCGCTCGCCGAATCCGAGCGCAAGCAACTCTTCGGCGACAGATACACAGACGACCCCGACGCCGGGCCCAGGGATGCGCAGCTCGAACAGCGCCAGCAGCTCCTGTCCGGCACCGAGCGGCTGGGGCGCAGTTCAGAACGGTTAAGAGAGTCACAGCGGATAGCGTTGGAGACGGAGCAGATTGGGGCATCTACTTTGGCAGATCTCCACCAGCAGCGGAACGTCATTGAAAACACACACCGGAATCTATTGCAGAGTGAAGGTTATGTGGATCGGAGTGTCAAGACCTTGAGGGGCATGGCACGCAGGTAAGGATTCCCTTGTGATATACCACGATTGATTTGGTGGAGCTGACATGTCTGCGTTGATTTTGGTGAAACAGGATGGCTACGAACCGCGTGATTACGATCGCGATCATTACGGTGCTGGTGCTGCTTATCATCGGTGTAATATACAGCAAGTTCAAGTGATCGCTCGAGCGACAGGTCGATCTGGGATGGTTGACCGCTGTCAATCTTTATTCTTGCCGTCATACATATGAATCTACGTTGCAGGCGTTCGGAAGCTGTTCTTGGATGGGAGCGCTTGTGACAGAAGCCCTTTGCTCCAGCGGTCTCTGATGGGTATCAGTCCGGTCGGCACGCTTTTCAAGTGATAAAAAGCAAATGAACTATACAGTGTGCTCTCTAGATGATACATGTCTCTATATGTATGCTCTTCCAAGTTTGAGATACGGCGTGCTTGTTCGTGGTTAAATTTTGTTCCTTGATGCTCCCTCACCGAGCAATACCATCCACAAACAACCCCTGTCCGTGGACACGCTAACTTTTCAACCCGTATACCTGATCATGCCCAATGCGATGTTCAGAAGAAACCCAACAATCACAGCCATTTTGCGTCGCTGGCTCCAGATGCCTTCCTCGCGCACTCCCCACACCAGACAGCCGATGGGCCAGAAGAAGCCCATGGCCGTGCCCCAGATAATGTCATCCAGAGCGCCAGCCTGGGCGTCCTCCTCGCCGATGCCCGTGGTGCCCGCAGAGGCGGGAGCCTCTGCGCTCAGATCGGCATTCGCACCCGTGGAGTTGTCCAGCCACCGGTCTTCCATGTTCCTCAGCGTGTTGGGTGACGGCATGGTGTCGGGGGTGTGCGTGTGCGCCTGGATCGCGAGGAACTGGAGTCGTAGAGACTGCACCTCCGCTGCGCTGAAACCTGCGTTGAGGAGACGGTCGAAGCCGCGCGGCGCTGGTGTGGTTGTCGTTGCCGTCTGCTGGTTTGGATCAGCCACTTTGTTGTCTTCTTCCCCATCTTGACCCTCTGTCGGCTGAGCTTCTGCGGCAATCGCTGCTTCAGCTGCCAGCTCTGCGGCGGAGAGGACAACGTCGCCTATCGAGCAGTGGATGTAGATTCTCGACTGCAACGGCGGATCCCGCACGGGTTGTTTGCCTTTCACATCATTGTCTGCTTTGCCGTCAGTAGCACCATTCCCCCTCGCTGCGCCCTTGGATCTCTCATCGTATGGCCCGGGAGTGCCAATCCGGCTCGGGGGCCGGGAGACGTTTCTCTTCAACGATATGGTCAGCGGGACATCGTCCACCAAGGCTTTGCCCGAATGGATCAGGCGAATGCGATGTTTGGCATATGCATCCGGGATGCGCGACCGAATGAGCTGCTTGAGTGTGGCGGCGTTCGCGTTGAGGGACGCCGGGATCGATAGCAGGAGGTCCGGGAGGGAGGCAGAGAAGCGGATGGTAATCTCAAAGTCATAGTCTTGAGTGCTGTGTGGTGATGGTGATGGTTGTCGTTGTTGGTGTGGGAGTAGATGGGGTGGTTTTAGGGACATAAGGGCAGCGGTGGCGGTGCAGATGGGATTCTGCCGTCGCCCAGTGCGGGCATGCTGTACAAGTTATGGCCGCTTTGTAAAAGGTTGACGCACGGCGAGGAGTATTGTTATCTGTAGGACTGGGCCATGGGAATGGGAGATGGTGGTCGATGCTATGTATCAAGGTGCATGTGTTGGAGAATGCGGCTTGCCGAGCGAGTCATGGAGGCGCCACGGACGTACGTGTAGGCAATCAACACCGAAGGTATCAACTTCGATACTCACCCAACCTACGTCGCCGTTGAACATTGCTCTTCTTCTCATCTTTCACTTCCTTATTATTCGCCTAGTGCTGGTATCTTCTCTATGTAATGGCAACTTTCAACTCCTCTCTGCCGGCAGACATTTACTATGGATCCCGCCTTTACTTGCATGAGATGCCTGTTTCCAACATCGTGGATGTCTGTCCTGAGGCTTCAAGCACTATCACGAGAATACCTACGGCCTACAAGTATTCCTGGACGAAGATCATGGAGCTCTGATTGGCTAACAAAATGAACGTAAGCAGATTTCTCACAGCTCCGCCTCAAGTCACAGAACGAATGACCTTATTGACTTCATCTTCTAGGGAATACTGGGAAATTTGCCTGGTCATGAACCCAGGAAAGAACTTGCCTGGATAAAATTAATATCCAAATGCATCTTTGTTGATGGGAGGCACTTACACATGATCCACATCGCGGTATACATCGCGTATTCGGTCAAGATCCCCGCTGTGCTTCTTCTCATCTCGATTTTGATGGCTCCATCAAGGATGGCTTCGACATGCGGTTTGCGAATCTCACAATACTGTTCTGAGGCGAGTCTGATGGCGTTTTCTTCGGTCATTGTTCTCGATCTGGAGTCATAAGCCAGAGAGAGGAAATGTCTCAGTAAAAATGTGATGGTATATGCATCCTCAAGAGCAGGCGACGCTCCTTGTCCTGATGAAGATGGAAGAGCTGTCCACGTCAGCAATATCATCCTCTCAAGAGCCGAAGGCGACTGACCATGGGCCGCATCTCCAACCAAAATCACTCTGTCAGATGCCCAGGTCGGGAGCTTTGGTGTTACCCAGGTTGCAATCTTGAGCTCAATGTCTGCTTCGTTGATCAGGTGTTGAATAACTGGGTCCTTGCTCATTCCCTGCCGCCGTTGCAGCTCTTGACGTACAGTCGCGTCATCAATGTTTTTGGTGTCGCGGTCATCTCGCTGAGCTCGTGACCACCACATTCCCTGGCTTCCATATGGGCGTGTTTTGTTCTGGGTAATATACTCGTCTGACCAGACACTCTCTGAGGCGGCGCAGAACGGCCCATAGCCAAAAAAGCCGTCGGGGCCGAATGCCATAACAACCTGGCTCTTCAGAGGCCTCAGGTCTGCGTTTTCCGGCGGGAGTTGTGGGAGCCATTTCGAAGACATGAAGCCCCCCACAGAATAGAAGCCGCTGACGGCAATTAGTTAAATACGGACCGCCACCTGAATCATATGCATACGTATAGATTGGTGGATATATGTCTCCGACCACGGCTTCTTTGACGACGCTCTTGATCCCGTCAGCCCCGATAACTAAGTCAAACTGCTCCTCACTGCCGTCCTCGAATCGCAACACAGGCTTCCCAGCAGGAGATCTGCCGACCACGGCGACTTTCTTGCGCACCAGGACTTCATCTGGAACTTCGTCTCTGAACTATAAACTAATCAAAACCTGTGCTGGGATAGCTAGAAACGTTGGCAAAAGGGCATGGAGCCAAAAAAGAAAGGTGCCCCTTTATCTGCAAAAAAAGTACGGCCTGCGCTGATAACAGGGTATGCACTACTTACACATTCCCATATTCCTTGTCTCCTACTCATAACCATTATCTCAGGCTCACGTCTGAGATCGACCGTTGGGATCGAACCAATTGTCCAGCCCCGGGCATTATTGAACTGGAAGCGTGCGACGGCATAGCCCTGAGCAATAGCTGCGCGATGTACTCCAGTGTTAAGAGCTCGAATCATACGCATGCCGTTGGGAGCGATGCCGAGCCCTCCTCCTATGACAGCCATCGATCCAGCTTCTCTCTCCGATCGGCTCGGGGCAGGGTATGCATCATATATGGTGAAGTCGTGGGGAGGCAACGGGGAAGGCGGATTAGGGAGTTGTCTACGCAGGAAGATATACATACGTTGACAGCCCGCCGATGCCGGCGCCGACAATGGCGATTTTCATTCTTGCCACTGGATTTCGCAGAGTCCATTGCAGAAATAATGCAATTTGCAGAAAGTGGCCTCCTTTTACATGTGAGTATCCTGGGGTGAGGAAACAGCGAAAAGGGTGAGCAGGAGCCAAACCGATCTGGGGCATATAGAGACACGCACTGACTTCCCCCTTCTTTGTATCCGTTACCTGAACCCTCTACGCAATGAACAACCGACTATTCTGGACTTCCATCGAAAAATTTCCGGAGCGGGTACCCGATACGGTGCGTAGTACACGATACTAGTCGCTGGCATTGCTGTTGTCCGAGCCGCCAGGCAGAAACGAAAGGGATTGCGATCCCAGCCTACGGCGTAGCAGCATCGAACAATATCGACACCATTTCTCGTCGCTGTTTCTTGGGCCTTGCCTCCAAATCGAACAGCAATCCTATTATCTGTCGCCAGAGAAAGGCTTTTACAGTCATGAACAGAAATGATAGCTACATGGCTGAAGATGGTCCTGCAGATTTCCATCGCCGGCCCAGTGAGCGAACAATACCATCTTCTATGCAACAGCGACGGGCTGTGGCTGCTGGCTGAGCAATTCCTGCTCTTTCAATCTCTTCTTTTCTTCCTCCAGCATCCTGGCTTGACGTCTCACTCGCTCCGGCACGACAAGCTCCCTCTTCCCCTGAACCTTCCATCCCCTCAGTTTGTCTTGTCCTCCGAGCTCCTGGATCGTCTTCAGCTCAACGAGACTGTACTGGTCCCCATCTTCACGATCGAAGTTGAACGGCTCCACTAGCGAAACAGGTGGATTTGTGATGATCCGCGGTAAGCGGCGTCCATTCTTGGAGGCCGAGTGCAGCATCAAGGGATGCAGCAAGATAACATCTCCAACCGAACCTGTCATCTCATGGAAGGATTCCTCATCACAACCTTGAACGACATTGTAGTAGAATTGCAGACCGTTTTCCCAATTCTCGGTGCCTCCAATTGGCGACATGAGAGGAAGGACACCCTTGGGATGGTCATACAGCCATTTTCCGATCTTTGGGATTCCTTCGGAGCAAATCCAGGTCCCGCCGCCGTTGGGCAAAATGTCTGTGAACAGAGGGATCACTAACAGACCCTGTTCAGGCGAATCCAGGAAATGGACGAAGAAATCACCGTCCACATGCCACCCGTTCAATTCTTTAGGGTGGACTTCCTTCCCCTCGTTCTCTTTTGTACCCAGGTTGACGATGAAGCTGTCTTTCCAATACTTGGACTCCTCGGTGATGCGCTCTTCCCCTCCAACTAACTCGCAGATGGCGTCGTATGCCTTGGGCGCGAAATCCTTGATCAACATCTCTCTATGTCCGGGCATGTTTGTCCTTTCTGTTGTCCATGTGTCGGGGTTTTTGGGGTCAAAGCCGAGCCTCACCCAGACATCTTTCGTCCATTCCTCGGCCGACTCGCGCGTGAAGCAAGCTGGGAGACGCAGGTACCCATGTTTCATGAAGCTGTCGACTTGTTCGGGTGTTAAATGCTTGAACTGTCTGCCTTCCATGCTTAGTGTCGGAAGAGAGTTAGCTGGGTTGAAAAAGGTATGTCCCCTGCCTTGAGATTGGTAGGTCTTGATTTCCACACCACCGTAAACCTGTTATTCACTTGAGACTAGAAGGAACGTGATCAGAATCTGCTTGTTGAATCTGAAATATTTGGCAGCACATGGAAGAATCCTAGATGCGTTGGATCCCGGCAGCCTTGGCATATACTAACTACTCGAGCTCCTATTTAGCCGGAATGATGCTTAATATCAAGCCTCACATGATACTACGGGTTGCGAGGATCAGAATCCCGAGCGGACAGTCATCCGAGGTCGTAAAGGAGATACCACTTCCTTCCCGTTGGCTTACCTGGTTCAATGTGAGACACAAGGTATGGCGCCACTTCCGATGCCCACTGTGCTACAATACGCCCTAGCGAGGCTTTCGCGGCAAATTTAGCACCACGTATCCCGAATCTCCTGAGCATCCAAATTGGAAGTCTATGATATGACAGGCAAGAGATGCTAAGTGGTCGAAGCAATGCGACGAGGAGTTGCTGTGGGAGGCCCGGGCGAAGACTGTTAGGAGGAAAATGTCCAGAGCATCCAAGACAGCAACTTCAAACAGAACGATGAGCTCGATCCAGGATTCGGTATGTCATTCTTCCAGATTGCAAAGGACGATAGCCACTCGCCAAGTCCTATCCTTCCATTTCTTGGTCACCTGGTCGGGGCTACATCGGAATCAATATCATTCTAGCCATTCGCCAACAGTCGACTCCCCTAAGACAGACATGGTTTGCACCGCGGGTTTGGTAGGATAACATATCTTCCGCAAGTGTCTGTCTTCCACAAGGACAAACAGCCGCCTCTGTCGCTGGCGGCTTGGCAACTGCTGCCGGTCTCCTATGAGCTTTTAGAAGTTTTCCCTTGTGGAACGAATGAGACGTGCCCCAACATCGACTCTGGGGTCCGGTTTGGGGTAACAGACTATCCCACAGACACTCCGTGGAGAGATCGACACGTTGGAGATGGGTATAACCTGGGACAGGGCATTTTCCTATTAGCCTAAATAAGGCTGAATGGATGTACCTGCATCTCCTTTCACAATTCCGCCGGCATATCGGCCAGGGGATCTTTTGATTCGACGGAAGGCTCCGCGAATGGTAGAGCCAAGACATATGGTGCAGAATGACCCTCGTCTATACCACGACCCTCGGCAGTTTGGTCGATGGAATGAAAGAGGACATATATGCTCTGTGGGAATGGCCTCCAGAAAAGAAGCTCGAGAGAGGAACTTACGGTCAGCTTCTATCCTGTTGCTGAAACCGTTTGGCCTTGATTAAGGCGCATCTCTCACAATGGTGGGTATCGCAGTTGTGCAGGCTATGCACAAATCTGAGCGGGAGGTTGCTGTTGCTGAGGCACCGGCACTTCGACGGGTCATTTGGTACAAGGACCCCGGGCTGAGGAAGCTCTATGGCCTGGCCGTCGCGCTGTTCTTCGCCTCTGCGACGACAGGATATGATGGGTATGGTCCGCACCCAAGTCTGTTTGCTGTATACCTGCTCACCCTATCAGGTCCATGCTGAACGGCCTCCAGATCCTCGATGTCTGGCAAGATTACTTCAACCACCCGACGGGATCGCTTCTCGGCCTCTTCGGGTCGATTTATAGTATTGGCAGTCTTGCGGGGCTTCCTTTTGCGTAAGTTAGCCTCTTGTGACACAAACAGGCCGACTGATCTCGCCACCAGACCATACCTGTGTGATATCTATGGCAGGCGCATTGCCATCATGGCGGGATGTGTTTTCCTCTTCGCCGGCGTCGCAATCCAAAGTGCCTCACAAAACTTCTCCATGTTCATCGCCGGGCGTTTCTTCGTCGGATTTGGCAACAGCATGTGTTCGAATTCAGCCCCTCTCCTCCTGACCGAGCTGTGCCATCCACAACATCGCGGAAGAGTGACGACGGTCTACAACCAGTTGTGGGACATTGGGTCCATTGCAGCAACATGGATCACCTTTGGCACCTTCACCATGAAGAACAACTGGGCGTGGCGGATCCCTTCGATCCTGCAGGCTTTCCCGACCTTCATACTCTTTTGCTTCATTTGGATTATCCCAGAGTCTCCCCGTTGGCTGATATCGAAGGATCGGCATGCCGAAGCTCTAACAACGCTCGCCAAGTATCATTCGAACGGTAACGAAATGGACCTCACCGTCCAATTCGAGTACCGTGAAATTAGGGAGACTCTCCGCCTCGAATTCGAGTCGAAGAAGTCCAGCAGCTTCTTGGATTTTCTCAGGACAAAGGGCAACAGGTATCGACTGTTGCTTGTCGTTGCTCTCGGTCTCTTCTCGCAATGGAGTGGCAATGGCTTGACCAGCTATTACTTTGCCATCGTGATGAAGAGCATCGGGGTGACGGACAAAAACGAACAGTTTGAGATCAATGGTTCCAAAACCATTCTTTCAGTAGGTGATTTCGTCTCGAAGACAGGAGGATCGCTGACCTGCCCATAGCTTATTGTCGGGCTCATCGCTGCAGCAGTCGTCGATCGGTTCGGTAGACGTCCGCTGTTCTTGACTGCGACCACAGGTAAGTAGCTGTGTTGCTGGCTCTCTTATCTCCTGCTAATCCCTGTGGTAGGCATGTTCGTCGCCTTCGTCCTCTGGACGGCCTGTTCCGCTCTGTACGACATCGACGGGAATCTCGCGGCGGGGAAGACCGTAATCTTCTTCATATTCCTGCACGGCGTCTTCTACAACATTGCCTGGTCGGGTCTGCTTGTGGGCTATACCGTTGAGATCATGCCTTATAAATTGCGTGCGAAGGTAGGAGTTCCACAGTGACCTGTTTGTCCAGACATTGACGGTAGTTCTCCAGGGCCTCATGCTCATGAACTTCTTCGTTCAAGCCGCGCTCGTGTTCAATCAGTGAGTCTTTTCGGGATCTGGGATTGCATCTAGGGTTCTAACTGTGATTAGATATATCAACCCTATTGGACTGTCACATCTACAACCTCGTTGGAGGTTTTATTCCATCTATTGTGTAAGTCTACGTCTTTATCAATCATGCAAGTAAGCGTTGAGATACCATCGCTGACGCTGCTGTCCACAGGGCTGGCTCCTTCTCGAGGTCATCTTCGTGGCTTTCATGTTCATCGAAACACGCGGCGTCACACTCGAAGAGGTCGCGAAGATTTTCGACGGGGAGGACGCAGAGGTTGCCCACGTCGATCTCGACGTCGTGGAGGAGAAGGTACAACACGTGCAGCAGCTCGAGGACGTTGAGGTCACGGCAATTCCGCAGCGTGTGGAGAAGGTCTGAAGTTGGAAGTGATTCCCAGCCCAGGAAATGAAGGCCCCGAATAGCATTAGAGTGTCGTGGTCTTCGATCAATATTCTCACGCCTGGGCCACCAGGGCCTCGATTGTTGGGGCGGAGATTCATAGATGACAGACTGGCCAGTGTGGCTTACCACATGGTCACCGTGTTATTTTCAGAAGTAAATGCAGTGCTTGCCACCGCGGGCTATGTCGGATTCCCAAGAAACTCGCAGTGAACTACGCGAGCCATCTCTGGCCAGCAGACTATACCGTCACGCACTCGTCCTGAGGTCTAGGCTCAAGGAAGGTTCCTGTAGTTAGACCCCAACACCTGCGTCCTGAGGACAGCAAGCAGGACGACACCGCCAACATCATTCAGTTCTCTGTAATACACTACTTCGACCTTGCACCGGTGCATATTTGTACTTCCTTGGCATCCTCAAATTAGCGTGTTGGATGTGTTCGTGGCCGTGCCCTGTCTTTCTATCCGATCTTACTTGTAAGTACTGCGAATAAACCCCTCTAGAACGAACGGTCTTGAGCCTAAAATGTCCAGCCCTCGGACATCTTCCCCGTCATTGAGCGAGCTCCTTTAGTAGGTATAACATGGTCAGAAGTGGCAGCACACAGTGGGGACTATACACGGGGCTTATGTGACTGTGGAATCATAACATAGACTGCATGGGGTCCGTGTGAATTCTTTGTCAAGCACCGAGTACAGTATGTATCTGGGCCGCTGGGGGCCTCCCTCAGACTTAGGGGGCTTCAGCCTTGCTCTTGGCCCCAAGTTTTATCGCATGTGGGGAAAGCCCCAGGAAGGTTAGTATATATGGGTTATTATTACTCGTGCGGAGCTTCAACAACCCGGAATGATGATGAGGGATGCCATAAGGCGCGCCTCCGCCAAGGTCATTCATTACGCAGTGATTCGTACTAGGCTCAACGCCCACACAAAACAACAATGCCATTGTCGCCTGGAAAAGCCTCATTGTCTTCTCAAGCTCTCTATAGGTCGAGCAATGGCACAGACAACGGGTCGACCGTGCATCTCAGCAACATGTCTGTGCGGAGCCATCTCGTACGCTCTGCCCCCGGACCAACGGTTGCCGTTGGACAGCGTTCTGTGTCACTGCACTGATTGCCGATACGTAACCGGGGCGCTGTACTTGTCGTCTCCTGAGTTATCAGAGGCGCCTCCTCGGGACATCTTGGAACATGCTGTCCATTATGACAGCTCGGGCACACGTCGCAGGTGGTTCTGCGGACACTGCGGGTCGCATATGTTTGTCCAGGAAATTGGAGGCGAGGGAAAGAGATGGTGGGTTATGGGCGGCGTGCTGGAGCAGTCAAGGGGGCTTAACTCGCCCGGGTCTCGCGCGACGAACACTACTCGGGCTACCCACCACATCTTCGTCACCGACACAGGAGATGGCGCGCTAGGAGCGAGAATGATCAGGCTGGGAGCGCGAGAGGTCGCATGTTGGGACAAGCGTGCGTCTACGAGCCGACAGGTGAGCGAGGGCGAATTGCGGGAGATGGCTCTACACGCCGAACTAGCCTCGGAGATGAAAAGCAAATTCCTGGAGGCGCAATGTCACTGTGGAGGAGTCAACGTCCGAATCACTCGCCCGAACTTCGAATCGTTGAAGTTGCAGCAGAGGTATATCCCCGAGCAGAAGGATACGTATGTTGCAGGCATTTGTACATGCCGGTCATGCAGATTGGCTCTTGGAGTTTCTTTCCAACCGTGGGCGTATATTCCCCCGGGCAATATATTCCTCGCCAACACAGAGACAACGGTGAAATTCGGCGCAGAGGGCGACCGGGAAGGCTCAAACGGGGTCATCACTTTGAGACATATTTGGTCAAGCAAAGATACCTGCAGGAGCTTCTGCGGGAGGTGTGGTGCAACGGTATTTTATTGGCATAACGACCGACCCGAGGTCGTGGATGTCTCAGTAGGCCTCTTGAGAAGCCAAGATGGAGCGATGGCAAGAAGCTGGTTGTCGTGGAGAAAGGGAGGCCCTAGTTTCAAGGACGACTGCGTCGACGAAGAGTTGCTGACGGCAATTTTCCCGTCATAGCATCCACATCACCGTTGACTTCAACTAAGCCCTTGTCTGTTCGGGTCAGTCAGAATGAAGCAGGCCGCTTACCGAGCGTCTGTCACCATTGGCAAAGACAGGCAGGATGGGGTCGTGCTCCTCAAACCCGTGAGCATGCCAAGGACTGTTACATTCTTTCCATCCCGTAGACTATGGAAGATTCAATGAGTCATTGAGGCACAGACGCGGCCTTGCCACAGCGGCGACTGTCAGGAACGCAAAAATAATGTTTGCCTAAGCACGAGCACGCCCTGGTACACGCTACCGTTGGCTTGGCAAAGCTATATGGCGCGAGGCAGCAGTGCTTGTGCGTCCCTAATAAGCTTCTCTTGAGCAATTTCGATATCAAATTACTTTGCAGCAGCGCCGGTGATTGCGTGGTTGAAGCGTCCCCACAGACAGCATATGAAGAGGGCGTATCTCAACAGAATGAGATTTCGAGTGGCATGAAGCGGGATGCACTGGTATTGATGACAGTGTCCAGGTCGTGATGGGAACACCCTGATGGTGGCGAAGCATGCACGGAAGCAGCTCCGTGGCAGGACCATGAGGCCACTGTCAGTCCAGTAGGAGCACAGTTGAACGAGAAGGAGCCTTTGACATTGGTTTAGGAAACCCAATAGAATCCATGCCATGGTCAATGGCATTAAGCCAATGTTACGACAGGATCCTCCGGAGCTTCTGAAGTCGTTGCTGTGCATCTTCATGCCACGTCTAGCGAGCTGTTCCTTTTGGAGAGTCTGATCCCTGCTCAGGCTTTCATTTCAAGGACTGGCTTTCCACATGAGTAAAAGACGCATATGTGGGGATGTAATTGGAGCATAACGGTTCATTGTCCGCGAACGCAGAATTGACCCTGCCGGTCGCTCAGCTCGTTGGTCTCCAAAGGGTTGGTAAGCCCGGAAACCAAAGAAGACTTTGAGCAAATTTGATATAGATGATTTTGAGTTAACTGGCTTCCACGACTTGTCGAATGTTAACCTTCGGCAACGAGTGCTTCGGTGCGGCGTCTTGATTGACTTTTTTAGTTGGTGGCTGGATTCGATCTGCAACCCCAGATCTACCATCAAAGTGAAACTGATTTTGTTTTCGTGTGAACTGAGCAGGTGACTGGGTGCTCGGAGAGATTAAGGACAGAACCAATTGTAGAAGAAATGCTAAGCCTCGTCCAACGCAACCCCCTGATCTGCATCCTGCTGCGTAACGATGATGGGTCATATGGACCGCATTCGAGCGGACTTGTGCGATCTCATGCCTGAACAAGGAAGAGTTGGATTCTATTACCAGCTTCGATATGTGCGATCCTGGGGTCGAGGGCTCGGCAGGTATCGCCGCTGGTGTCTGTGGTAAGGCTGAACAAAGAGACCTGAACGAATCTCTGTCCCAGGATCGGTGTCGATGCCAGGCGAGAACCTCGGTGATCTGCTGGGCGCAAGAGGGAGCTTTACGTGGTGATCTGGTCGCCGGCCACGCATGGGCCAGGGGAAAATTACCTCGTGTCATGCCTCTGTTGGTTTGCTGCGACAATCACTTGGTTTTCAAGCGCCGTTCGTTACCACGAAAACACAGAAGTTTTTATCCTGATCCTTCGGCGTGAATTTTGGCCGCGCACGTAAGCTGAGGAGCAGGAGTCTGTGCTTTCTCACCCGCAGCGACAACCAGCGGCTCAGGGTCCTTGGTATTTCTCCTTCTCTTCAACAAAAGTTTCCCACAGGCCAGTTTTTGGTCCTTCGAATGCCTATATAACATGGACCTTTCAGCCTGTCGGGCACTTGATGGAGGTGCTCGTCATCTCCTTCTTCACGGATCCAATGGCTTCAGAACGCAGGGGAAAAGTGCCATGGTCTGGCTGTCTTATGGAGAGACTGACTGCGCCTTCGTTCTGAAAGTATTGAATCGACCTACAGACACTGCACAACGACCAAAAAGATGGATTGCATCCTTGATGTATATCCTAGCGGTGTAAGGACAGCCCCTGCTTTGGCATCACCGTCTAATAGTTGACTGAACGACAGAGAACAAGTAGAATTACTCTTAAATCAAAAGATCACTTTACCTTCTCCTCCCTTTCCGATGACCATCCCATTCCCCATCTTTCTCTGGGCTTTTTTTTCGGCGAAGTCCATCAAATACCAATGCCCTGGCAGAAACATCCGCATGACCCAATACAATCCATACCTTAGACTTCCCATATCTCCTTCTTTCAGAAGCCGGAAGAATATTTCATTTCCTGTTAATCACACCAGGCCTCAAGGAAGCCTGCATTCCACACATCGCGCTGAGGTTCTTTCCTCAGACGTTGTTGCAGCCCCTAAAGGAACTCTCCGAGTGAAGAACTAGGATCATATGTTTCTTGCAAACTGTTGAAAGCCGGGACAGGAAATCTGCCCGGAACATGCGGAGCACTTTGCTGATAATGCTGGTGGTCCGCACCACTTGAGGATGTAGCATATGCCGAATCAGTCCCTGGAGATGCAGTGGGTATCATGTGATCCTCTAGTGCTGTGGCATACAACAACTGCACACCTGAAGAGGTTGTATAGGCAGCCTGGTCATCTGCCATGGTGAAAAGCGGCCTTGGATTGGCGGAGCTGGTGGCATAAAAGGTTTGGTTCTCTGTCGCGGTTGAATACTCCAAATTACTCGTGCCATCATCTCTTACTGTATAACTTGCCGCTGGGAGAGGGCTGAAATGTTGTGGTAAGATTTGCGGGAGGGTTGGAAAAGGTGGCTGCGACTGATGCTGCTGCTGCTGGTGCTGAGGCTGAGGCTGTGGCGGCGGCGGCGGTAGCATGAGCATGTGTGGTGTTTCATGCAACAACAACGATGGTTGTAAAGGTGGAAGAGGCTGGCTCACTGGCTGCTGTTGTATTTCCTGCAAGAATGCTTCATGTTGAAGTCGATGCAGAGGTTGTGGCTGCTGTGGTATAGGAGGGCCCATGGGCGGAGCATTTTGCCGCTGCGCACTCCCCTGGAATGGCGGCGCCATACCGTGATGTTGAACACTCAAGCGGTCTCGTATGTCAATGGCGTTGTTTGCGCTATATGCAACGCTCCCCTGCTGACCCCAGTGCAGGCCATGTTGTGGATACAGTTGGGCTTGACCATACACGGAGGCTGGTACAGCTTGGCCATGACCCCCCAGGAATCCTTGAAAGCCCCAATTGGCTTTATTTCTTTGCAATCGACGCCTGCAGTAAAGTCAGTTTCGGTCCGACATCAAGGAAGAAATACTGCTCAAAGAGATGGTCTCGTGAAAGATTACCCTGCCGAGGACAAGAGGCAATCTTGCACCTGGACGTCGTATCTTTCACTCGTACCGAATCTTCAAGGCGGAAAACGTACGTCGGCTCCTTTCGAACCCTGACTTTCACAC
Organism: Fonsecaea erecta; assembly: GCF_001651985.1. Taxonomy (NCBI): domain Eukaryota; kingdom Fungi; phylum Ascomycota; class Eurotiomycetes; order Chaetothyriales; family Herpotrichiellaceae; genus Fonsecaea; species Fonsecaea erecta. Next base: position 2,510,523 of record NW_017387248.1, on the reverse strand, counting down.
CCCCCTCACTCAATGCCCTTGTCAAGTCGGTAGACTGGGGGAGAGGGGAAATTTTGTTGCGTGCATAGACTGCGAGTATGTGAGTATCTCCCTGGCTGTAAGTGTAGCTTCAGCATCGCTCACCTTCGAAGGTCGCACCGTTGACGGTGTTGAGCATTTCCGCGAACATGGCATTCTGACTATTGACTAGTTAGCAGCGGCGATGGGCTCACAAATTCCATCAGTAATACCCTCGACGCATCTCGAACAGTGTGAATCGAAGAAAGAATTTCCCTGCGCTATTTGGAATAAGATCGCCGAAAACGAAGTAGCCATGGGCTGCGACTCCGTTAGCGAGGCTGATGACAGCGCAAGCCCGGGAAACGCACCTTTTCCATCACTCATTTTTACCACATGGAGCGAAGACGTCAGCGTGCCAGAAAGTGTGTTAGACCCGTTGTGTTTGTCGTCAAGTCTCACCAGCTCGACCGTGCAAAACAGGTATGGGCTGTGAAGCCAGGACCTAGTTGGATCATCGTCGACTACGACAAGTTCGACGACGGCAGGAGGATCGAGGCTGACTCTATCGTTCGACGGCTTCTTAGCTGTGCTGACGATTAGTGCCCCTCTTGACATGAGCGGCAGTATCACTCACCACTGGCACGTTTCTGCGGAGACAGCACCTGACCCTCGCCCGGCTGCTGCTTGACAATCATTCTATACATGTTTCTGTTGACCCCCAGTTTGGTCAGTTCTGGAGCCCCCAAAGCATGTTGTTGCTGCATTTTGGAATCGAACGTTTGCCAACAACGGACCTGTCGAGGTGGAGCCTGGATTGGATCCGTTCTGCGAGATAGGGATCGACGAGAACCGGTGGCACACGCATGAGGGCCCTGCTCGACGCTTGAAGGCGGCCTTTCCGAATATTGGGCAAAGAGGATGCTTGGTTCACCATATGTGCCGTATAAACCGTGGCGACACGGTTACTGGAAAAATGTTTTCAGGATAAGGCTGAGTCCAGAAAGAATGCTGCAAGAATATGTCCACGAGATGGTGCAGATGGAGGAGAAGACAGTTACAGAGGCCTTGAATATGGAGAAGGATGACTGAGGTTGTGTGACCGACAGATTCTGGGAAAGGAAGCTACGCCTTCCTTCGTGACAGGCTTAAATGTGCGGTCGATTCCAAGAAGGGGAGGACCTATTCTTCGCAGTGATTCGTGGAAGGACAGGTGTGATGGATTTTTGGTCAAGATATGGATGATCAGGTCCGCGGCTAGCTGGTCACAAACAACGATTTGGAGTTTTGGGTTCGTTCGGGGAGGGGGCTTTTTCTTGAACAAGTTCGAAAGCAAACCCAAGAGTCGTCAAGAAACTTGGCTGGATGTGTCCGCTAGTTGCCAGCATCACACAATCAGGGCGCTGTTCCAGGCACTCAAGGAACCAGCGCAGTGGTTCATGAGGCAACAAACCAACCCGACAGAACTCTGACCAGCAATTTTGTTGAGGACCTCGCGTTCAAGGTCCGACAAGCTCGTCCGCTTAGCGTATTGTTTCTGGAAATGACTGTACGGGCGAGGCTGAGGGATGGATATGGGCCTGATAAGATTCTAGGAGCTCGTAACATCTGGCTAGGAGAGTATATCGGTCCTCACAGTATTCTGTGAATGACGCCCTTCCGTTTGGCGGTGCGCCTCCGCTCAAACTTTGACAGCCTTCTCACGCGGTTATGGAGAATGAGTCGATGCTGGAAAGGATGTGGAGGATAGTTCCTGACTGCGCAAAACGGTCGACTGGTGAGGAACGCTTCTTAGAAAAGGCAGAAGATCCTGCAAAGGCAAGCTGCTGCCTCCTCTTTTATAGTTGTGACTGTTGCGCAGGCTTGTAAGATGAATAGGGACTCGAAGCGAGGAAGGTGTCGAAGGAAAGGGAGCCAGGTCGACGAAAGAGTATCTGGTGTCGATGAGGTTATGGTGCGGGAAAGCATCGATGCTGTCTAGGGCGGTTAGAAAAAAAGCGAAGCCGAGGCGTTTAGAGAATACTGAACATTCACTGAAAACGAAGAAAGGAGGTGAAATCAACCAGTGGAGGCAATGAGAGGATGATGAACGGTGTTTGGGATTGACGAGGGGCGACGTCAGGAGCAGCGAATATTCAGAGAGGCCTCGTTGTGTACTGTCGACAATGACAAGGAGGGCAATGATGGGTGATAATTCCGGCACAACAGCAGCGTGTCCTTCGACTCCTGGTCTTCGATACAAAAGGAACAGGTGTTTTTTGTTGTTGAAGCTGTCGTTCACTGTCGCGGTTTGCAGCGCAGTCCAAGTCGAAGGGACCAGACAACCAAAGGCTGTAATTGCGCACCCAAAACTCTGAGTGCTCGGTCTGCACAGGTTACGAATCTCTCCCACTTCGAGTTTCCCTTGCGGGTGTTTCCCCCTCCTCTCTTATACTCTTGCTGCTTTGAGTGCCATCAATGCAGGTTACCAAAATGGATGCAAGACTCGTCTTCATGCAGGTCACAACACCTTTGTCGCATGTTCTGACCAACCCTCCCACGCAGTCGACGCCCCTCTGAGCCACTCAACCACGTCTCCTCATCCTCGGTAGTACGAAACAGAATTCAGTCAGATAGGCGGGATCACCAAGCTGGACCGAGATCTTACGTTCCAAGTGTCGATGGGTGGCAGCTGGTCCTTTGCGGCTGATGAGACTTGTGAAAAGGGCAAGCAGACCCGGCGTAGCAGCCCACGGGCTTGCTGGAACTTGACAACCCGATGGGAGAGGCCTAGAGAGGAGAAAACACTCAACAGCACGGATGCTACCGACTAAGCAAGCGAGGTGGTCCTCGATTGGTGACCGCCGCAGCTGTTGCGAGGTGTGCAGTCAGGCGAAGAATATGTCAACATCGCGACCCGAGTGTGCGGCGTAGGTTTTGATACAGGCTGGAGGCGCTTGGAGCTTGGTCACGGCTCGCACCGTTGAGAACAATGAACCAGCTTGGTCCTCCCAGATTCACAAATTGACCCACCCGATCGAGCTTCATTGCTTCACCACAACCCTCGTGCTACGGCGAGGCCCGAATTGGCTCGTCCCCGCTTTGGCGACGGATCAAAGAAGTAAGCTTCGTGGTGAATCGGACCAGGCTCAAGTCAGAAAGGAGAAGTTGGGGGAGTGTTCTGGTCAAAGGAGGACTAGGTGAAGGCATGTTCGAACCTGCAGAGGTGTCTGACCACGCGGAGGAAGCGCCACCTCTGGTCCAGGGGCTTGAAGTTTTTCTCTCTCCATGGCACAAGTTGTTTATCCTTGTCTGCATCCGGCGCGGATGGCCCCCGCTCACAGGGGTTTTGTGTCGCATCGCTGTCATCCACACAGTTGGAACCAACCGCGTGGGTCATCGGATATCAACGATAGCATCGAGAGCCCGAAGGGGAAGCAACTTGACTCAGAACCAGCATATCGCCCAGAAACAAAGCGCCAACGACTCATGTGGCCAACGACACGACCTAGATGATTCAACAATGGGCTATGGATGATCTCGTGTTCAGTGGGTGTCGGATGCTACAAGCAATCCCTGAAGGCTCGCCGTGGCAAGGGCAAGTGCAATATCGATTGGTTACTTGCTCGACCGGCCCGTTTCGCCTGCCCCGTCGACGGCCTCATCTCGAGCCTTACTCGCGTTATGAATTCAGTGGTTAAAGCCGTCGGTGGTGGCTTGCCCGAGAAAAATGACATCGGACATTGACCACGAGGCAATTGAAAGCTACCCACACTTTCCCCTAAAACCAATCCCCGGTCTCGGCGGGGCTGGTGGCGTATGCGATATATTAGCCGTCCAACTCGAGCTAAGGAGGCCTTCCCGTCAAGTTCGGATCACAATGACAGCCCCTTAGGGAGAGCCTGATCATTATACGAGTATCTCGTACACGGAAGAAGACTCCTGTCGCCGTGCCCTTTGCCCCTTGGTCAGGCCCAATTACGGCGCATAATCGATGAAACGGGTCTAAATTCAACGCGTACTGTCAATCCTACCCATGGCGGAAAGGGAATGCACAAGGGCATACTAAACCAGGCAAGTCAACGTCAGGCAGGTCTCAACTTGAGGTTTGGCTGAGAAACTGTCATCCCTAGTCATACGCAGAACTCGATAATTGGGTGTGATTCCTCTCAGCTGTTTCTAAAGCACATGTTCACGACATTCACCGCCATCCATCCTCGCTTGCATGCATTATTATCATTTATCATTCATGTTTGGTGCTGAGGCACACGAGCCGATTTACCCGCTTCGCGGTGGATAGCATCTCTGTCAAGACATACCCACATCTCAGCCAGGCTAATAGGTATGGGGGGAATAATGCAGACTATGGTAATTGATGGATGCGCTGTCGAACACAAACTCTGACGCAGTGTTCTTCTAGCGTCTGTTCCGCCGAAACAGAACATTATTGTGCAGAATGGATTTGAGCAACTCCGCCATGGTGACAGGCAACTCGAGGATAAATCTCATGGCCACTCCTTTCGTGCTAGGCTGCGGAAATCGCGCAAACAATACTCGCCTCAGACCAAGGCTCCGAGCCTCTATACGGCGCCGCTTCTCGATGACACACCACAGAAGACCACTCTAACCGGGAGATGCAGCCATTGATGGATAGTGCTCGTCGAAGTTTGCACATCGGTTATTCGGGTGGTGCATGTCGTGGCAGGAGACGCCCATGAGGGTCCAGGCCCTCCAGCCTCTGACATAACGGCGTCAGCATCGACCGTTCCAGCCCATCAGATGCATGCGCCACGTTTTTCTGCGGAGGCACACGATCTTGGGGCGGCATGGATTGCAGAAGGATTTCCTACCCAGACAACCCTCGTTTCGTCTTCTCCTCTAGCATCCATTGGTCTGGTTAAGTGGTTCGTGACTATGTCTGACACATGCATGTTCTAAGACAATTGGCCCCGAGACCCTCTACAATTCAAGCGGGGGCGCCGCGGTCAGAGCCTTGTCCCACGCATATTCTTCAGGCCTTCCTTTTCGGTGAAAGGCTAATCGGTCACCATCCATTTCTGGTTGGCACTCATTCCCAACTATCCTGATGCGGACATCAGAGGCTTCCCTGCTATGCATTGAACGATGCAGATTGGCTCCCGTTGGCTATCCGAGCCACCAATGGGGACCCATGCCTTAGATGGCTTCTCGTCCTGCTGGTCCGTGATCCACGTCAAACTATGGAGTATGTATGCTGTCCCAGTGGTGGGTCGAAGCTACTGCCACAAACGGGCTGAAGCTCCCGTTCTTCTCTGCACAATACACCCCCATTAACACACATTGAGCGACACGGCATCCACGTGGCGGCAAGGGTGGTCCACGTGGTGATCGCGTGGCCTTCATGCACATACAACAGCAGTGTGCTATCAGCCATCTGCATGGGCGGTATGTAAATGGATGCCGCTCTTCCAACAAGATTAGCCCATTTCACATTGCCCTGAAGGCTGTAATGACCTTGCATGCTCTGACACCCTCTGGTACGACCGATTCTCAGGGCGGCCTCTACAATAAGTCCCTCAAGCTGTGTAACACGATCAAATCCTAGATGAAAGATAATTACTCCGGGGGTACCAAACCGTTGCCCCTTTCAAGAGATAGCGCTCCTCGCTTCGGACCTGGAAATGTCTAAGTGGCATATGGGCTGTTCCCGTATATGACCGTGTGGCCAAATGATACTATCTGTCTACACGCCAATAGACTCGGCCAGTAGATTTGCTTCTCCGATGCAAGCCACAGAGATTTTCAAGAGAAATGATAGCTCGCCAAAACACCATCAGTCCTGCAGGGCGAGAACCACTTCCACACTCGGCCCCTACAGTTATCAGTGTTGAATCTCTGGAATCCACAGCTGTCGCATTCACAGTGAACGGACTCTCACCATGTACCTTCTCGCTCGTATTCAGTGGAGAAGACGGCTTTCGAGATCCTAACATTTCAGCGAAGAACAAGGCACGGGTCGTTACCAATTCGGCACTACCGAAGTTATTTCAGCCAATGGAGAAACGCAGCATTCTGACCTGTTCCCTTTTCATGTGTCTATCAAGTTGTTTTCTGATCCGACTAAGTTGCTGCGTCATGTGGCTACCTGAATATGCCTCAAGCTGCCACGTCCCTCATCCAAACGCAGCGCGACTGAGCCCACATGCAAGAACTTCGGCAAGCCTGATTGCTAGGTGGCGTTTTCCAACTGCTTGCGATAACACCTCAAGTTCTGGGACACTGTGCGCCATCTCCCATGACATGCGTGGCTGATGATGCGAATGCGACTCGGCCCATTCGTGGTAGTCCGAGTTCAATTTGCCGTTGGGCTAGAGAAGACCCACAAGAAGCCGACAGATGCCGGATGTGGAGTGATGCGGAAGTTGTAGCCGTTGCTCCGCGTCGCCCAAGGCCATGACTGACGGCAGCAACCTTCTCAATCATATGAATCTATCAGATTGAAGAGATTCCATGGACCAGATGCCCTCGACTAAAGAGGCCAGAAGGTCATATCAGAGGGCTTACAAGGCATGCCTGGAGTGTCGGAGGCGGAAGTCAAGGTGTATCACGCAAGGCAACGGTCCATGCACACGGTGCGTTCGGCAAAGGACGGAATGTATTCTGAGCGACGCACACCCGTCCAAGAAGCGCAACGATGACAGTCTCGGTAAGCTCGATTGGTTCCTTTATACCTCAAGTTCCGGACTGATTTGTTGAGTGGCTGATGCAAGCGCGGCGATACCACAACGAAGCACCGTCCCTCCATCGCCATGGAAAGAGCTTCTCGCAAACACGTCCACCCAGCAGAGTCCCATTAGCCACCATGCCTTGCAAAGCACCCCGGTTTTCGAAAGTGGTAGATCTCAAGCGACTTGCCAAACATCCTCAAGTCAGGACTCGCCAAATATCCTAGCAAGATCTGTCGTTCGTACCGTCATCTCAGGTGCCAACGACGCGTTCAATGTTCTCTTCGATATAGCCCCCAATCACAACCAGATGCCTCGTGATGATCCAGATCCATTCAATACGGCCGAAGCTCGACCTTCAAGTGGAGACGTTGGCCCACTGAGCGTCGAGCATCAGGATCAAAGCCACGAGGTGACGCCCTCATCTGCGATGCGATCTCAGCAAACTCGGAGTTACGCTTCCTCCCTTGTGCGAATATGGCAGTCGTGTCATTTTGTGCAGATGGGATGGCTGACGGCGCGGGAAGCTATCCAATATGTGGACATGTAGGTCCCTTGTAATTGAGTATGTTCATGAACGCTGACTCCAGGAAGATTTTTTAAACATATGTCCCCACTGTCGCCCGTGCTAACAGATTTCTATGCCCAACACTGTCATCATCTCCAGCTCATTACACAGGAGCCGATGCTATGCTGCACTATTCTAATGATATCTTCTCGGTATCATATTTTGCCTGGTGTTGGAAGTGCTGCGAAAGGATACTTTCTTCACAACCGGCTCTGGAAGCACTGCGAGCATTTAATCTTGAGGATCATGCTCGGACAGGAGAAAGGAGCTCAGACAAGAGCCCGATCAGTGGGTTCTATCGAAGCATTACTGTTGATAAGCGAATGGCATCCAAGATCCCTTCACTTTCCTCCAGAGAGTCATGGCTGGGACGCGGACCTGCTTAAACCTTCTGTTCAGGACGAAGACCTAGAGATAACCGAGACTGGCGCTTCTCCACATGACGAAAGTATCAGCCCGTCAGCCCAATGGCTTGAAGAAGTCATCGAGCCGACGCGAAGGTCCGACCGTATGTCCTGGATGCTGCTGGGTTGTGCTGTGTCTTTGGCTCACGAACTGGGAGTTTATGACCCCAAGACATACAGCCTCACTGCACCACTGTCTCAAACTCAGGACAAAGAGATTCAGGATCGCAAGCGTCGTCTTCAAAAACTGTTATACGTTTTTCATACCCAGCTTGCCTTGCGTCTGGGGCACATCTCGTCAATGACCTCGTCGGTCCACCACATGATCCCGAAGACACGTTGCCCACCGGATTCTGCAATACCGGAAGGTTTGCAATGGAACTTATTCATGGACGCACAAATTGACCTCACTAAACTCTCTATCTCTATTTCAGATATATTCTTCTCATCTCCGTCATCTACTCGAGCTCTTCTCCTAAGTGGACGTTTCGCGAATCATGTCGACAACTTTCAGACTCTATTGACCAGATGGTACGACGAACATCTACAATCCAACCGTACGTATATTTCTTATCCTCAAGGTAGTCAGAGAGAAAGGCAGACAGCCATGAAACAGAAGGTCGCATAGATATGTTCTTGCCAAACTGACGACAGACCATATAGGCATTGTCGAAACAAACCTTGCTCTTACAACACGGATAGAATATCACTCAATGCGAGCGTTGCTGAGCTCCGTTGGCATGCAGGCAATCGTTGAGAAAACGCTCGAGAACAATCCTGGTTTAATGCCAGAAGAAGCTCGACCAGTGGTTGCAGGAGACTCTGATTACGAGTATGTTCAGCAGGTGCTCGACAGTTGCTCGGAGATCCTGAAGCTATTCCAAGGCTATGCAGACAAGGATTATCTATTTCAACTCCCGTCAAGGATTGTATGTCGCGTTTTCATGTCGTCGATTCTGCTTCTCAAGGCTTTGAGCATCGGTGTCAGACAGACTCAGTTCGACATGTCCCTAGAGATCCTCAATAACAGTATACGAGCTTTGAGGTCCCAAAGGCTAGACGATCTGCATTGCCTTCCAAGATACGCCGGGCTGCTGGACATACAGTTGAAACGCCTCCGTCGGTACTTCGCCGAATCGTCGAGGTACCCACTGGCGCCGGCCACTGGGGCGACTGCAGTACCTGGAATGTCATCAGATCCTACTTCAACATACCGAGAGGCCGACACGCGAATGTCAGATTCAAATGGACCTAGACTGGAAACTGACTTGGAGTGGCCTGATTTGAATATGGAGAACTGGATGCGTCTACCATTTGATCCCTCGATGGCTCCATTTGACTTGTCAGGATCTCTGTCACAAACAGGATTAGAGTTGAACGGGTTGGACTTCATGTGGAACATCTGCCATGAGTAGCCAATGCTCATCAACATGTTACTTTGCTTGACCGGCCATCGACCCACAGAAACATCCTTCGCCTATACTGAAAGATTGGCAGAGCCGAAAGTTCCCGGATAGGTTCGGTAAATAAAGGTATCTGGCGGATTTCACCTTAATCAGCTCGCCAACGCTGTGGGCGGTCAGAAGCCGGGTGAAAGACGCATGTAAGGCTACAACAAGGTTTCACCCCATAGATTTGTGGCTGCTCGTATAAAGCATGGCATGGAGTTGAGAATGTTGACGCGTCACTGAACTTGCTTGAGCATTCACACCATCGGCCGTCCGCATATAGCGAACTTTTCCCACCACATTTATGGCAGGCATGTCTTCTGTGCGGCTCGAGCTTGTCCAGTCCTTTCCAACCTCTGGGGCACGAGCTGTATCCTATTTTTCAATCGGCGACAATGATTTTCTGGCAATTCCTCAACTCGCTGAGGATATTCCAAATGGGCCGGTTGGCATGAACGAAGGCAACAGCGATGTTGATCTCATCATTTGGAAGGCGAATAAGGCCGGGCTTTTTGAGGAATGGCAACGACTCCCCGTTTCAGGTGGTGAAGACGTCGAGTTCTTTACCATTCAAGGTCGACATTTCCTCGCCACTGCATCTATCCGGACTGGAAAGGGCCCCTACAACTTCAACGTGTCGTCTATCATTTTTGAGTTCGTCGAAGAAAGATTTGTTGAATTCCAAAAAATTCCAACTTTTGGGGCCAAACAATGGCGGTACTTCTCGATCGGTAGCCGTCATTTTCTGGCATTGGCTCAAGGTGTCAAAGTTCCTGGGCTCTCCTCAGAGATCCCGGGGGATTCAACCGTGTTTGAATGGGATGGAACCACTTTCAGTGCACTGCAGACTGTTCCATCTGCATGGGGCTACAACTTCCTGCATTTTGAGTTGTCCGGAGTCCATTACCTTGCGTATGCTGACTTCAGAGAACCGTCGATTTTGATGAGGTGGGATGGTGATAGGTTCGTCCAATCCCAAACCTTTGCACCCAAAGGAGGGCGAGCATTCTGTTTCTTCCAGGTTGAGGAAGAAGCATACCTTGCACTGGCAGATATCGAGAACAACAGCATCCTCTACAAATGGAACGGCGGCGAATTTCGAGAACACCAGATCCTTACCGGATCCGGTGGACGCGAGTTCGCACTGATTCAAAATGACGGCGAGACATACGTGGTCCTTGTCAGGTTCATCCAAGGCACTCCCAAGGCTCCTACAACTCAACTCGAATCTATAATATATCACATGGAAGATGGTTTTCTCAAGCATGAACATTCGTTCCTGACCCACGGCGCGACTGATGCGGCATCCTTCGTCAAGGGGGGTGAGACCTTTTTGTTTGTCTGCCAAAGTCTGACGGACGACGTCCACTTCCGCGTCGATAGCAATCTCTATCGTTTTGAAGCAGGGCCTCGGCGCAAAATCCTCAATGAGGTCAGTGGTGGTGGGAAGCAATCCCCTGAGTTTGTGGATCTGTACACAACATACACCGCTTCAGCAGACGGAATAGGTCCCAATCTCACGGGATTGATCTCTCATTCAACCGCAAATGACCATATGCTAGTCGCCACCAGCAGCGAGATGATCTTCTATCCCGGTCACGGCCACAAACCTTCATACATCAACTACCGTTTCAACAACCGAGGATTCAAAGAACTTGCGGCGGTATCGCATCTTGGACCGGCTCTCGCTTCCCTCGTTAAGATGGCGACACTAGACACAAACATGTGGAGGACCGAAGCCAAAAGGCTCTTGCTGAAAGTTTCCGAGGTTCAGAAAACCAATTCAGTCTCACTTTGGCGTGATGAGCTGAAGGTGGCCGCCTTCACAGGCCGCGAACAAGCAATCGCAGAAATGATTGACTATACATGCTCTCTTACCGCCAAATTTCTGAACGCGGTCCTCGAAGACCCGCAAAGACTCAATCCCGAGTTCCTTCGCGAGGAGTACCTTGAGGCCACAGGTACCATTCTGGGTGCAACCATCTCCATGAATGCCATGATGATTGCGACCTTCTTCTTGGTTGGGTTGGATATCTCCTACCGAATGCGGATCTGGTTGCGAGATCAGCAAATTGACTGGCAAAGAGCTATGGTGCTGATTGTCGGGAAGCAAGGGAGGGAAACAGCTGGTGTCACCTTGAGCACGAATTCAGTTGCGCAAGGGATTATTCAATGCTCCAATCTTGAGATTCCGGTCAATCGAATTTACATTGCGCCTCATGGACCCGATATCAAACCCGGAGCGTCTGAGGCTGGTAAGCTGGAGCAACATGAGGGTGCATTCAGGTCGTTATGGAACAGAATTTATGCTACGGTTGAGCTCGGGGAGATTATGTTTGCTGGCTTTCCGCGATACACACCGCAGCTAAGCAACAGGCCAACCGTGACCGAGACCACAACGGAGATATCTGAGATGCCGCAGATACGTGGTCCAGATGACTGGCTCACCATGACGACACGATTGCGGATCGTTTTGGAAGATCCACGACAGTTACTATCGGGATGCGTAACCGATTACGCTGCAGAACAACTTCGACAACAAGACAACGACCCTCGTAAGGTTACCGTTCCAGGCCTGGACTCCTTTGATTATGCTACAGCTTCAGTCGCTCTATCTAATCCAGGGAATGAAAAACGACCTTCGGGACGCTCCTCCAGAAGTCCTCCCAAGCCGGGGGATCTACTTGGTACTCCGTGGCAACAGTTTCGTCAATTCCTCGCTCCCCCAAAGAGGTGCCCAGTAGCTGGTGGCGAGATCACGTTCTACGAGGAAGGCACAGGCTCTCAGACGAACGTGTGGCTTCACGGTCTGCCACTCGACAGCCGAAGCTGGGCCGCCCAGAGATCCTATTTTGCGTCTAAGTATCGAAATGTCTATGTGGATCTCAGGGGCTACGGAAATTCCAGCAAATTTCCGGACAAGGCTCAGAATGTGACCCGGATATACTGTGATGATTTGCTATCTGTGCTGAACCACTTGAACTTGGGGCCGGTCAACTTGATCGGGTTTGCCTCTGCGGGCCACGTTGCCCTTCGATTTGCGAGTCAGTGCCCTGCGCGTCTGAACAAACTGATCGTCCTCAACGGGAGTCCGTGTTTCCGACAACGGGCAGACTGGCCCTTCGGCTTTGAAGAGAAGACAATCAGCAAATTCACGGCGGCGGCATCGCAAGGCGGGATCGAAGCCCTGACGGACATGGTCCTCGATCCTGCTCTGGTGTTCAAAGACCTCGACGCGCCCAACGCTGCATTGCTGAAGGAGTGTTTCGCAGAGATGAGCTACAACGCTGGCCTGGACACTGTCCTGAAATTCTTCACCGACATTTCCTTCGACGACGATCGCGCACTGATGAGCCAGATCTCCACGCCGACGCTCCTGATTACGGGCTCCAGGGGCGAGGAAGTCCCGAACGGCACCGGCGCTTTCCTACGGCGAACCATCCCACATGCCTCCCTGGTTGAAATCCCCGGGGCGGACCATTTCCTCTTCGCGACCAAGCCGGATATCGTCAATCCGATCATTGCGGGTTTCCTGGCTGCCTGAAGAAGAACGGGGAATGTAGACGGGGAAGAGAGAGAAGAGACTTTGTGCTCCTGCGGGCGCGGGGATGGAGAATTTAATTTCATTTATAGAGAATCCTTTTCAAGAAAAAAAAGCTGTTCTCAAAATGGTGCCATTGATCGAAAGGCACAAGTTTTTGTTCGTAGTTATTTGGGCTTCCAGGGGTAGCTATATACATAGCTAAGCATAGACAATGCCGTGCACCAGTGTCCCAATTCCCCCAATGGTCATCTCCACACAATCTCCGTGCTGAAGGTATTGGGGCGGGTCCATACGATAGCCCACGCCCGATGGTGTTCCCGTCGTAAGGATGCTGCCCGCCTGCAGAGTCGTCCCCTGGCTACAGTGCTGGATGATCTCGGGAACAGAGAAGATCATGTTCTTGGTGCTGCTCTTCTGGCGAACTTGGCCGTTGATGCGGGTCAGGAGGCTCAGCGATTGAGGGTCCTTGATGGACTGCATGGGGCAAAGGCAGTTAGAGTTGGATTGTTGTATGCATAGTTGTGTGTGTACATGAGCTGACAGGACAACGCAGAAACTTCTTTGCAAGACCCACAGCATAGGGCAGGGACGTGAAGAAACGGGAGAATGCTCCTACCTCTGCGCTGACGACACAGGGACCCATTGGCAGAAATCCATCAAAGCTTTTTGAGAAGCTCATCTGCGGTTGTGCGCCGGCAAGTTCGGGATCAAGCTGCCATTTCCTAAACATTGCCCAAGGAGTTCAGCCATCCATCATCACCGTGGATTCACTTCTGCAAGACTTACCGCGTCGACATGTCATTTGAGACCGTGTATCCGACCACGTAGTCGTACGCTTCCTCGGCTGTCACATTGAGCGCATCCTTGCCCATGACGATTGCCAATTCGATCTCGTAGTCGGCTTGATCATCCTGCGCAATCTTCGGGATCACCACGTCGTCGCCGTAGCCTGCCACTGCATTCGGGGTTTTGGGAAACATAATCGGATGACTTGGCCGTTTGTAGTTGAGTTCGTCCACTGCGTCGTCGAGGGTTATTATTGCCTCATCCCCTTCTTCCTCTCAACCCGGGAGGGAATATCCCTTACAATGTTCTGCGTAATTCCCTCCGATGCAACGGATCACGGGTGCATCCTGCCTGCTGAAGGGACCCAATAGCTTCTTCACCGTGTCGACTCGCTCCGTGACCTCACAGTCCTTACTAAAGGGGTCTCCGACGACGACTTTGGCACGGACTGGAGTGGCCGCTCTATTGGCCGCCGCAGCCCCGACGTCGAAATCGGGGTCGTCTGTGATGACATCTCCGTAGTAAATTTGATCGTCTGACGCAATAAAGCGTATCAGTCTCGACCAGGGGACTTTGACGGGCATCTTGCTTCGCCAGACGGTTGACAGCGCGGGTCTGGTAGGGGACTCTCCATTCTCATATCTTCGTCTCCGCAATATGTTTTTGTTCCGACGAAAGATGCGGTAGTGCCGTGATGGATCCTCCAAGGCTCAATTCCGCGCTGGAATGCCGTGATATCTCCAAGAGCGGAAGTAATAAGCCGCTATGAGATGTTTTGGGAACGAGAAGGTGCCATTCCGTGGAAAATAGCGGCCGTAATGAGTCCCCCGAACGCGCATAGCAGAGGATGCGGCATTTCACGGGCCGTCAGTTGCCGCTCTCTACCAGAGACCATGAACGGATGATAGTTGGCTCTTCATGCCCATCGAAATTGCTGCGGTACCCCAGGCAATTATACAGGAGGAATATGGGGGCATCCATGGGGTTTGCGGGCCGTCTTTAGCCTCCGAACAGGTCCGTGTGGGATGGTCGAGGTGCATTGATAATGGGCACTGACGCCTTCGAGATGATATTGGAATTGCCCAACATTCAGAAATGGACAGCTCGAGTCTGTTGCTTTTGCTCTCTGTAGTCCTTGCAAGCTCTGCCGTCCTGGTAAGTATGGTGTGTCGTCGAAGACAGTGAATATCCCCATTGACACCATGCACACAGCAATATCTCTTCCGCGATCCCCTTAGCCATGTCCCCGGGCCACGCATCGCAAGATGGACCAGTCTCTGGGTTCAGTTTCTCGATTTCTCAGGTTACCGATCACTGGTAATTCATGATCTCCATGCCAAGTATGGCCCGGTGGTACGGATCGCTCCCAACGAGCTGTCGTTCTCCAGCAAGAGGGCGCTGCGGGAAATCTATAGCCCCAACAGTGACTATTCCAAGGCACCTCGATACGCAGCATTTGGTCGCAAGAGCATGTTCACAATGCTCGACAAGCAGGAACATCGACTTCGGGCAAAACGGATCAGCCCTGTTTTCGGCCCATCAATGCTGGCCACGGTCGAGGGCACTGTGTCCGCTCAGATCGAGAAGCTGGTGCACATCTTGGACAATCTAACAGGCCAGTCAGTCGATGTGATGCTCTGGTTCCGTATGATGACACTTGACACCTTTGGTGAGTGATCGAGGAACGATCCCAATTTGCACGACCAAGTATACTGAAGCGACGGCACTTTGTTGACAGGCGATATGTTCCTGGGCACAAACTTTGGTGGACTCGACAACAAACGACCTCCGGAGATCCTCGAGGACCTCGACAACGTCTTTCCAACATACTGGATTGAATGGCAATTTCCATGGCTCTTTCGCGTTCTGTGTATGGTCCCTCATAGGTCCCTGCATCAGTTCATCACAACCGGACACAGATTCTATAGGGTGAGGCTAGATGCTTTTAGCAAGAGAGGCCTGTGGCGCTGCTGACAAATAGCTCAACAGAAAGGAGCACAAGCTTTCAACCAGTACATCCAACTCTATGGGCGCCACGGTGAGCGTCGTGACCTGCTGCAGCGAATGATTGCGGCCAGCACAGAAAAGAAGATAGCAGCACCGCTAACTGACGAGGAGATCGTGGTCGAACTAACCAACCTCATCTTCGCCGGGACCGACACCACAGGCAACACATTCAGCTACATGTTCTGGGAGCTTGCACGGAATCCAATATGGCAGGCTCGTCTGCGGAAGGAATTGCTCGAGGTGTCTTGGAGCGGGGTGGTGCCGGAGTACAAGACCGTAGCTCAATTGCCCATCCTTGAGGCGATAATCCAAGAGACCCTGAGACTGTGGCCCGCCGCTCCTGCAAGCCTTCCTCGCATTGCGTCTGCGCAGGGTGGCGTCATTGATGGAACGACGATTCCTCCATATGTGAGTCTCCCATTTTTCCTGGAAGCGTTCGCCGGCAAGGGAAGCAACATTGACGTATGTGCTATGTGAACAGACACTCGTGTCTTGCCAGAGTCTCACAGTCCAGAGAGATCCTGAGGTCTTCCCGTTCCCAGACGAGTTCCGCCCCGAGAGGTGGCTGGCCGAGGACGAGGCTGGAAACGGTCTACAATCGGACCTGGACGCTATGCGAGACAGCATGTTAGTCTGGGGTAAAGGCTCCCGCACTTGCCTGGGCAAATCCATCGCCATGATGGAGCTGAAGTTGGGACTTGCTGCAATAATCAAGCTTCTGTCACCACAGCTGGCGAGCGAGAAGACCAACGAGGACATGGAGATCAGAGACCATTTTGTCTTGATAGCCAAGGGTGGCCGCTGCCTGCTGAGATTTGAGAAAGTGTCAAGCCTATTCGCCGGATGAGAACTCTCGGTCCCTGAGATTTCAGTGGCTTCAAATGTAGGGTTACAACGAAAAGAAGAGAGTCGAAATCAGAATGAGTCTAGTTAAAAGAGTGGATCGAGCCACATTACCAAAGATGCCACCGATGGTCCTCCCTTTCCCGCTGGTCGCCTCCGTGCATTCTGTGTTTATTTTCTTTGTCCAAGGACGTTGTCTTTGCCAAATTCTTGGAAACGGTGGATTAGTTATGCAAATAGAACGAGGCAACTGGAAGCAGCTCAAAATATTCTGAAGATATCGAGGTGTATATATATATACGGTGGAGTTGTGGTTGTGGTTGATACGCTACGGTGGATTCTTGGCACGCCGGGCGAGAACAGCGAGACAACAAAGACGCGCAATTCAATCACTCTCCCTGAATTCTTTGAGACTGCATTACCACGAGGGCAGCATGAATTCAATAGTATTCTCAAGGCACATACACGGCCATCCCGTCCTTACTCTCTGTCTTCTGTTTGTTGCGTGGAAATCCTTGATATTCCTCATTACTGTGGCTGCTCCAGGCGTCGGATACGACACGTCCTCAAGCCTCCTGGCCCTGGAAGATGGGAGTCAGCACGTCATCTCAAACACTCCAGGCGGAATGCCCAACTGGTGGCTGAAGTTCGTCAGATGGGATGCTATATACTACACCCACATATCAGACCAAGGACACATCTTTGAGCAGGAGTGGGCGTTTGGGATTGGGGTGTCAGCGGCAATATCTTGGATCAGCAGGCGTACCACAGCTCCCAACCCTGGCGTGACTGGACCCTGCACTGACAGTGTCATAGGTCTCTCGCTACTGGGGATAACCACAGAGCTTTCCCCGTCGGTAGTCGGTATCTTGTTGTCACATATAGCCCATTGGCTGTCTGTTGTTCAACTGTGGGCGTTAACAACAGCTCTAATCGGCGACAAACCCAGCGGTTCTCTGGTCCCTTTCTCCACCGCAGCGCTCCATATCTTCTCCCCAGCAGGGGTGTTTCTTTCAGCGCCCTCTTCCGAAAGTATTTTTGCGTTCCTATCCATGTCTGGCTTCCTTGGCTACCTGCACGCCATCCGACTTTTCCAGAGCGGTCTGGTTTTTGCCGGCTGTACGACCATTATCTGCGCCGGTCTGACTTTCAGTACTGCTACGATGGTTCGCAGCAATGGCATACTAGCTGGAATACCCTTTCTCGTGGAAGCAGTCACCACTCTCTTGGCAATGTTTTCCCAGGGCCTTTCGGCTTCGCGGGTTTTTCAGCTAGCCTCGATCGTGTTTGCGGGTTTACTGGTGGCATGCGGCATGGTGTACCCGCAAGGACTAGCATACAAGGACTATTGCTACGGCCGTGCCACCGAGACCAGGAGACCTTGGTGTAACCAGACAATACCATCCATATTCACCTGGGTCCAATCTCACTATTGGTGAGTCTGTCGAGGTTTGTGCGACGATTGCGGCTGACAAGTATTGCAGGAATGTTGGCCCCTTTCGCTACTGGACTGTATCGAATCTACCGCTGTTTATATTGGCGGCACCTACACTCTCGGTTTTGATATACTCGGCCGTGGATGTCCTCCGACGCCCGCAGTTTCTCAGCCTAGAGACGCAGCAAGCGCCAGCTACCTCTTCTGCCGGAAAACGCGCATTGCTGAGCCTGGCCCTCCCTCAACTCGTGCTTGCAGTCCTCGCGCTCACAAGTTATCACGTCCAAATCATCACGAGGTTGTCCTCCGGGTATCCCCTGTGGTACATATGGCTGGCGACCGAGCTTCAGACGGAGCCGAAGCGATCCTCGGTAGTCATTCGGTGGATGGTCATCTATGGTCTGGTTCAAGCTGGGCTGTATGCGTCATTTCTGCCTCCGGCCTAAGTCCAAGTTTGGCCGTCAAGATCGTCTGGGCATCAGATTTACTACGCTGAGGCACAGACGTCAGAAACATTGTGAGTCGACGTGATTAATCTTGAACTATCCCTAAGCTACAGGCTCTTTTGCCGACTTCAGGCTACTTTTCCACCGATTTCACCTTGACTCTGATCCCCTTGGTGTCGAGTTTGACGGTCGGCACAAAATAGTCATGAGCCAGGACCGTATCCGACAGCTCAGTTTCATACAACTCGAAAGAGAACGTCCTAAATATTGTGGCAAGCCCCATGTACAGCTCAGCTTGAGCAAGGCTGCAATATTGTCAGTACCATCTTCCGGCGACACAATAGGCCAGAGTCCAAGTAGGAAGCAATCGCAACTCACTTCTGACCGATACATTGCCTTGTTCCTCTCCCAAAGCCAACGAAATATCTCTCTAATGGTTGGCCGTCCTTTGTGGTTGGGTTATTCAGCCACCTTTCCGGAACAAATGAATTTGACTCAGGGAAGACATCTTCATCATGATTCATGTCGACTATGGTCATGGAGATCGGTGTGCCTGCCGGAATGATCCAATCTTTGTACTTCAGGTCGTGGCGGGCAACCCGAGGCAGCCGAGAAGCAATGCCATATGCTAGCCTGATACCCTCTTTGATACACCCTGTCAGGTAGGGCAACTGCCCGAGGTTCTGCCAGTGGAGCTGCATCGATGGGTCGGGAATGGCTTCGTCGAGTTCAGCTCGCAACTTCGCGAAGATTTCAGGGTTGTTAATGATGTGAAAGCTGGCCACCGCAGCGGCCCATGAGGTGGTTAAAATGGCGGCACCAATGATTACTTGAGCTTCTTGCACCATGCGGTTCACCGACTTCTCCTTGGTGGAAAGGTCACTGTGAAGCATCTCGTGGAATAGTGTTGGATGATCAAACATCTTCCTGGATTCGTCATGGTTCTCCTTGAGCGCGGAGATGGTCCGATGGAAGTCCTTGGCTCACCGAGTCAGGGTATCGTTTGGATAGCGGCACCTCACCACTCACCTGTTGAACTTGTATATGCATGTACATATTCGGTTCGAGCCTCAGTACCAGCCAATCTGGGAGGCTGTTCATCACGGGCCACAGCCACGGAAACTGCATCAACATGCTGGAAGATTCGCAGGCGGCGTGCATTGCTTCGTGGAACGTTTCTTTGAATTCCGGAGAGTCGAGATGGTCGTATGACTTTGCGAAACAAAATTCCGTCACGACATCTCCCGCATATGCCGTCCAGGCACGATGAAGCGGCAGTACACGATCGGTCCCTGCATATTCTTGGACCCTCGAGCAAAGCTTCCTCAACTTGGCACGTACGACAGGCTGGAAGTCCATGATTTTGCGCTTAGAGAAGAAAGGAGCTACAGCATTACGCAAACGACGGTGGTCTTCCTGCAGTGGCGCGGTGAAGAAGGTATCGTCAGTGCCGAACCTGGCAGAGAACGGGGCATATTTATCGAGCCTGCCGGACTTGACATAGAGCTCTTCAAAATAGTCCGAGTCCAGAATGTGCAATTCATTGGGTGTTACTCGGACGATGGGACCTGTTTATCAATTTCAGATCGCAGGATGGCATCTGAAGAATGCTCACCATATTGCTTATGCAGGTCTTGGATGTGAAAGGTCATTTGGCCTTTTTGGATGATTTCGTAGTAGAACTCGTACCATCTCGTCAGCCCGGCAAGCTTGGGCCCTGGAAAATGAGCAATGGGATGGAAGAAGACACGATAGATTGCAAGAACAAGACAATAGACTATGGTGAAAGCGACAGCGAGTATCAAGAGCGCAACAGAGGGGCGGGTGGTCGAGATGGATCTGAGGTGGTCCATCATGCTTGATTGCTATCCTGGCGATCGAAACATTGACGGCTGGAGGAATTGGGAAATGGCATCCTCTCCCGAAGAGGGAGAGCCCATAGGGCCGACAAGACCATTCTCTGGGTCAGCCAGGAACGTGCATGCATCATGCAGGACGTCGAGGCCAGTCTTTCTCAGGCGAAGCTGGACGCTAGTTGATGCAACGCACTCATTGCGGGGGTCTGGGAGAACGAGAAGCATGTGATGAGGGCAAAGAGGACGGGACGAAGGAAGGGCAGCACGACAAGCGAAAAAAAATCGATGGCAGATGATTTCTTTTGCGCATCTAGGGACTTGCAGGTAGAGTGCTCTACATATGGTCGGGATAATAGACATACTGTATGTAGTTGGCATGTCGGAAAGACCGCAGTGTGTTGGGGCATCTTGACCCCGATAAACATGTCAATACCCTGGGCGCTTTGCCGCCTAGCTGCTACAAGCTCTCCAGCCCACAAGCCCATCGTTCCGGCCCGAAGCCCGGACTCTAGCCTCACTAGCCCCAGCAAGCCGCCCAGCCTCTTGAGATAAGTATGAAGTCGCAGCTACAACTTCGAAAAAGTTTATTGCCTCCATCCACCACTCCCCAAAGATCAACATACGCACGGAGTACAACTCTGGCTGCCTTGCCGTACTGCACGGCACAAACCATGTAAGAACTATCAACTTCCACTGAAGGCCGGTTTGCCTAGCCAGGAATGTAAGCCTCGCATTCGCCAGTCTTCCGGGTCCAGGTCTTTCCTACGTCAACCGTGTGAGCGAGCTTTTACAGTTCTTTCATTATCTCATATTCCTTTCGTAATCTCATCGGTCTCTGCTTCGCTTGGTGTTTCCCTAGAACTTCTGCTTCTGGCACAGCTACATGATCACACGCTATTCTCTCCTTCTCTCCATTCGCAGTGCCAAACATCCATGGGCAGCCACTACCACGAGGAAGACCTGGAGACTGACGTTTGTTCCCCTTGTTCTCTCCTACTCCAGTGCTCACAGATACCTCGTCTGAAGCCGACGACGGAGACTCCGGTTACGAGACCTCTGTCTCAGGGTCCTGGTGTGCTTCATTGGGAGCACCGTCCTCAACTACCGCTACGAGAATGGCCGACGCTACCGCGCCTATCGCGAAGGCAAATATATGTTGCCCAACGACCAAATTGAGCAGAACCGCCTGGACATGCTTCATCACATTCACAGACTGGTTCTGGGTGGCCCTTTGTTTCGGGAACCATTGAACCAACCTCAGCGCGTTCTCGAACTTGGCGGTGGCACTGGCAATTGGTGCATCCAGTTCGCCGATGGTTTTCCCTGCGCCACCGTTATTGGTACCGATCTCAGCCCCATTCAGCCCGAGTGGGTGTCGCCCAACTGCAACTTCTATGTTGACGATTACGAAAGTGAATGGGCGTTTCCTCCCTCGGAGCATTTCGACTATATCCATGGGCGGGCGCTCTGTGATAGCGTCGCCAATTGATCTCGATTTTTCGCTCAGGCCTTGTCTCATTTGAACCCTGGCGGTTGGACGGAAATACAAAAATATCGCTGCGAGGTCTATTCCAACGTTGGCTCTCTCGACCGAGCCATCTATCTGAAGAGTTGGGTCGAGGAAATGAGTGAACGGAGCAAGCGGTTCGGCAAGGAACTGAAGATAACAAACAAAATGAGGAACTACATGCAGAATGCTGGCTTTGTCGACGCCCACGAGGAGTTATTCAAATGTCCGATTGGGACCTGGGCCAGAGGAGAGAGATACAAGGAGTTAGGGAAACATTACAAAGCCTTTTACTCTGGCCATGTTTACCCGGATTCTTGGATACACCATCGAGTAGGCCTTGGTCACGATCGAAAGAGTCAAATGAGATTTGGCCAACCCGAATTTTCGTCTATATGTCCATTACCACTTTGTGTGGGGTCGGAAGCCTGAATGATGGACGATCGACCACAGAAGAGTGAGTTGTCTATTCGTGGTTCCGTTCACTCGAACCGTCAAGCGCGGAGATCCAATCACCGAAGCAAACACCGATATATGGTGTCTTTGATAGCGACTCAAAGTAGAGAACGGCCGAGTTAGCAAAGACACAACGTAATAGCCGAGAGTGGGCCTAGTGAGCCCTATCTTGTGGAATCTGTCAGGCGAAGCCGGTTTGACACGCCAGATACATGACGGCCAGACGAAGAAATCTTGTGATAAAGAACAAACAAGGGATTGAGCGGAGTTTGAAATTCCAGATTGGTATAGATAGCTGCTTCGGGTTAGGGTCATTGCACAAGCGAAGCCCAAGGGCAAAAAGTCCAAGTTGTTGTCGCGATAAGCAGGAAGCATGCAGTTCGCCGAAACGCAGAAACACAGGCGTTTGCTTTTACCTCTTCCCCCGCGATGTCCATACATAATACCTACTTGTACGGAATCTGCCGGCAACCACCCACCGACCAGACACCGCAACACTCGCCTTCTTGGCAGTCATTACAAGCATTTAAATATCGCGGCTTTTCCCTGTCTCAAGTGACTCAAATGCAAAAAAAGCTTGGAGCAAAGTCGTTTGTTCTTCAGTCGACGTGCAACATCTGCCAAAAGTCCCTTGTATAAGTCTTGAATCGAAGCAGAATCCTTTTTCGTCCTTGTCACATGCACCATGGCAGTACCAGCATCGCAGCCTAAAAAGAAATGTGCCGTCCTAGGAGCCACAGGTGTGTACCACGATACTAATCCGCTAGAACCTGCTGACTCTTGTGTGGCCAGGCTCTGTGGGCCAACGGTTTATTCTCCTTCTGGCCAACCACCCAATGCTTCATTTACAGGCCGTTGGAGCTTCGTCAAGGTCAGCTGGCAAACTATACAAAGACGCCGTCAGATGGAAGCAAGCTAGACCGATGTCCACCGAGCTTGCCAATCTCGAGGTCAGGGAATGCAAAGCAAGCAACTTTACAGACTGTGACTTGGCCTTTTCTGGCTTGGACAGCGATGTCGCTGGAGAAGTCGGTACGACTATTCACATGGCTCCCTGCTTCATGTTCCTGCTGATTTGGTCCAGAAATGGAATTTTTGAAGGCAAATATTCCTGTTTTCTCGAATGCAAAGAACTATCGCAGGGATCCGCTCGTCCCGCTGGTCGTGCCAACAGTCAATCTTTCGCATCTGGCTCTGATTCCCCACCAGCGGAAGCATTTTGGTCTCGATAAAGGATTCCTGGTCTGCAACTCAAACTGCGCCGTCATCGGTATCGTCATCCCCTTTGCAGCACTACAAGCAAAGTTCGGACCGGTCGAGGACGTCGAGGTATTCACCGAGCAAGCAGTGTCAGGCGCTGGCTACCCAGGTGTGGCCAGCATGGACATTATGGATAACGTCATCCCTTATATATCGGGAGAAGAGGACAAGCTCGAGACCGAGGCCCAAAAGATATTGGGCTCGATCAACTCGGATGCGACTGCGTTTGAAGAACAGTCCGGCCTGACAGTTGGTGCTACGTGCACGAGAGTCGGTGTGACAGATGGCCACATGGCCTTTGTGTCTTTGCGATTCAAGCAGAGACCTGCACCCACTGCCGAGCAGGTGAAGGCGGCCCTGAGGGAATATGTGGCCGATGCGCAGAAGCTGGGATGCCCTTCGGCTCCAGAGAAGGCCATTGTTGTCTTTGACGAGCCCGACAGGCCTCAGCCACGGCTTGACAGGGACATCTCCGGAGGATATGCGGTTAGTGTGGGCAGGGTTCGAGAGACCGCCAAAGGGTCACACTTTGACATCAGGTTCGCGGCATTGAGCCACAACACCGTCATTGGAGCGGCTGGTTCTTCAATTCTGAATGCAGAGGCTGCGATCATCCAGGGTTTGCTGTAAATAGGTTTGTTCGAACGGCTGGGGCCGAGCAGTCCATGACTCGGCAAGGAATGGATGGAGCGGCACAATGGTGTAATGCATAGAGGGACATGAAAATCAAATCTCATTGATCATATCGAACTTGAACAGTCTTCTTTCCCGGCTCTTATCTCGAAGTCCTCTTGGGCTGGCTTGCCTCGCCAATTGGATTTCAAATGACAGATTCGCTGCTCGTCATATTTTCCGGAAAGTGAAACCTACCCAAAACAGACTAGTCCCACAAATCTTGGCGACGGCCACAACCAAATTCCCAATTATTCTTTCTGCGGTCGCCATCCGACATCTTCTGTGCGGATTGTCCTACTTTTTCCTCTATCACACAACGAAGTCGTCAAGATGGGTCGCGGTCCAAAAAAGCATCAGAAGCGTCTCAGTGCGCCCTCGCACTGGCTCTTGGACAAGCTCTCGGGTGCCTATGCTCCCAAGGCATCCCCTGGGCCTCACGTTGGTACCCCTTCGAAAAGCTCTTTTGCGCCTGGGTGTTGTGGAAAATATGCTGACCCAAAGATGTGTAGAAAAGCCGTGACTGCCTCCCTTTGATCGTCTTCCTCCGCAACCGCCTCAAGTACTCCCTGAACAATCGCGAGACCATGGCCATTTTGATGCAGCGCCTCATCAAGGTCGATGGCAAGGTCCGCACCGACATCACCTACCCTGCGGGTTACATGGACGTGATCTCGATCGAGAAGACTGGAGAGCACTTCCGTCTGGTCTACGACACCAAGGGCCGCTTTGCCATCCACCGCATCGAGCAGGCCGAGGCCGAATACAAGCTCGGCAAGGTCAAGAGAGTGCAAGTTGGCAAAGGAGGTATCCCATACTTGGTTACGCATGATGCTCGCACGTAAGTCCTGCCTGCATCTATCAGCCGTTGGACCAAGCTGTGGTCGGAAAAAACGGGAAATCACAAAGTGTCAAGATACTGATGTGGATTAATAGTATTCGATACCCCGATCCTGCCATCAAGGTCAACGACACTGTCAAGATCGACCTCACCACTGGGAAGATCACCGACTTCATCCGATTCGATACTGGTGTGATCGCCATGGTTACCGGTGGTCGCAACATGGGCCGTGTCGGTGTCATCACCCACCGTGAGAGACACGACGGTGGCTTCAACATTGTCCACATCAAGGATGCCATTGACAACTCGTTTGCGACTCGAGAGAGCAACGTCTTCATCATTGGCAAGGAGAAGCCGTGGATCAGTCTGCCCAAGGGCAAGGGTGTCAAGGTAAGTTTAAAGCGCACATTGTTAGCGATGGCTCAAGCTTATGGTATTTCCACAGCTGTCCATTGCCGAGGAGAGAGATCGCCGCCGTGCCGTTCAGATGGCCAACTCCCGGGTGTAGAGTATTACCATTATCTGGAGTATTCATACAGCTTCTGGGGAGGCGGGAAGGAGTGGGATGTGGAGAAGAAGAAGAAAAAACCTACTTGTGCAAAGCGCAAAGATGATATCCGTGCATTTGTAAGCTCAGGGCAGAGATACCCCCGAGATTCTTCGGCCCTTATGGCTGAAATGGCAATCCAAAGATACCTCGACCGTCCAACTCAAACTTTTCTCGTTTCTGTTTCTACTTGTTCTTTTTGGCGGCGCTTTCGCCCGCTCCCAGTCGCCCAAACACTCCAGCCACAGTCATCAACCTGTTAACGTGCAAGAACACGCTGACCCCGACGTTTGCGGATATCATCTGGTTCCACTGGTTCAGATCCCAGAACACCATGTGACCAAGGGCACAGTATACGGAATATATGTGGCCCAAATCGGCCAGAGCCACCGCAATCAAATATCTCCTTGCGATTTCGGGGTGGTTGGTGAAGCAGCAGATGACTGCCAATGCTGCGAGAAGAAGAAAAACATTGCCCAGCTGGAGAGTCAAGGAGAGAGCATTGGGGGTGAAGAGGAGGTTCGATATGGCAGAGTGAGGCGCCTGGTCGGCATAATACTGTTCAGGTTGGAACAGGACGACGAAGTAGGCCCATGTCCTATCCGTATCAGCAAGCAGCATCACCGACTCTCAGGGATTAAAGGGATCATACAGCGCTGCGGGCTCCAAAATACCAAAGAGGACCAACGGCCAGAGGGGAAGGGCAGAGATGGCCATCATCTGGGATTGTGCGGAGTATATCAAGGCTTGAGCAGACAGAGAAGCGACAATAACCGGCAATCACAGGGGACAAGAGACAAAAAAGAGGACGAGAAGCTGTCTTATAGATGATATTTCCGTCTATTGGAGCCCACCTTCTGTAAGGCAAGCCATTCGCATTGTGTAGCTCAGTGTTTGATGGTCGATGTCAGCCTTTGGAGTCGCGGTGGGCGCAGGAGGATGTGAAGATGCTGGCTAAACTTCGGCAGAGACCTAGCCTGTCACGTGCTGGTGCGGCGGTCTGTTTGTTGACATGGCGAGCAGGTTACCCAATCAACTGACTTCATGTGCACCTCTTCTCTTCCACATCGATTCCCTTTGTTTGCGACAGCACGCACCAATTTGCACGACCACATATTAACGGACACAGGATAGATTGTGCAGGCGATACCACAGCAGCACCAGCAGCACCAGCAATGGCCGCACATGTCGCCGCCGACAGCGACCTCATTAACTTCGACATAATAGAAACCCACAAGGAAAACATCCAGTCCCTCCCCGGCGGCCGGTCGGCGAAGCAGCTGGCCTCCATATTGTCGCCTCTTCCGTCCTCCAGGTCGTTGGGCTTGGGCCCGAGTGCGACTCCGACCTTAGAAGAAACAAAAACCCTCAACGACGCCATCAGACACGAATATGAAATCGAACTCCAATCAATAGCAGATTCTGACGACCCACTCGACATCTATGACCGATATGTCAAATGGACGCTCAATGCATACCCGTCAGCTCAAGCGACACCTCAGTCCCAGCTTCTTCCCCTGCTCGAACGGGCGACAAAGGCTTTTCTCACCTCGAGCCACTACAAGAATGATCCACGATACTTGAAATTATGGCTACATTATATCCGCCTATTCTCAGACACGCCTCGAGAGACCTTTGCGTTTCTCGCGCGACATGGTATTGGCGAGGGACTCGGGCTGTTTTATGAAGAGTTTGCGGCATGGCTGGAGGCTGCAGGGAGATGGGTACAAGCGGATGAAGTATTCAGACTAGGCATTGAGCGGGAAGCCAGACCCGCGGAAAGATTGTCGCGGAAATATGCTCAGTTCCAGCAGAGATTCGACGCCAGACCGGAAGTCGACGATGAGCCCAGCTCCCCTGCGCTGCCCACCGTTCGACCGGCGCTGGCGGCGAAGATTGATCCGTTTGCCTCCGCCCACGCCGGGGATGACCCTCAAGCGTCTCGTCAGCGGAATGGGTTAAGTGGAGGCTCCGCACCGACGTCCCGCTCAGGCAAACCCAAGATGGCCATCTTTTCGGATGCGGATAACGCCCAACAGCCACTGGCTGCAAACAACACGAAAGGATGGGACAGCATTGGGTCAATGAAGGAACGCAAGAAGGAGAACACCGTTGAGGCTCGATCGTGGGCGGGAGAGAAGTTGAAAGCCGGAGGCAGAGTCGGTGCGGTGCCAAAAATGGAGGTATTCAAGGATCCGGTATGATTGACCTTTTTCCATGTCTAGACTCGGTCAATACAAATCTAAACTTCTGTGGACGATCACCAAGACTTTGGTCCTCTTCTTCATCTTGTCGTATAGTGGCTGACCGATTTCGTAGGCATCACGAGTACAGGGACAATCCAAGCGACCCCCGACGACCCAAGACTCCCAACAACCGCATCAAGTTGTGAATCCACGTACCGGGCGAGCTGAACGGGTCTTCGTGGCCCTTGAAGCCATCTATCCCCCTGGGACGGATCTCGAATTCAGCTTCGAAGAACTTCGAGCCATGTCTCGAGGCTGGGCTCAGAAGGATTGGAGGTCACAAAAGGAAGCAACTCCTCTGAGGCCGACTGCCGGTAATGTCGCCCCAAATGCGAGTTCAAAGGTCACCAAGTCTCGGGAGCCAGAAGATATCGAGAACCTCACACACTCCTTTGCGGATAAGGTTGACCTGAACGATGGTGCGAACTCAACTCTAGGTGTCCACGATATGTCGAGCCAATCGATGGTTGGCATGCCCGAGTCAGGTTCCCAATCAGCAACCAACCCGCCGAAACAGAAGGACAAGAGATTGAAGATCAGAGAGGTCAAGCAGGAGACGCAGACGGTCAAGACTCGACTGGAGTCGCCCACCGGCAAGAAGTTGAAGCGCAAAAACTCCTCGCAGGAGCCAACCATGACTTTCCATTCCAAGGCTGCGACGAATGAGATATACGACATGTTCAACCAGCCACTCCGTAAACCGGTAACGGCTAGAGACGACACCCAAAGTGGCGATGAGACCGACTTCACCGAGGGAGAAATAGATGATGGGTACAGCACCGCAGGTGACGCTGAGAGCACCGAAACGGGTCGAGTTTCCGCGCCTGGCAGTGAATACGGTGACGATACTTTGGCGTCCATCAGGAAAAATCACTCGCAGAGTCAAAGTCAGTCTGAAAGTGTCTCTCCTTGGTCCGACTTCACCACCAGCAAACACGTGCCACCTCTTGATTCAGCACGTGTCAAGGACAAAGCACAGGAGACTCAGAAGCACAGGAGACTCAAGCATAAAGGCCGGTCAGAGGATATAACAGAGAGCATGGACTCATCCAGCCAAAACCAGACACAGAGTTCTGGTTTTGGAGCGTTTGACACCCAGGCGATTGCTGCCATCGCTGAGGGTAACTTTGATGAACTGGACACCAGAGCTATTGCTATGATGGCTGGCGATGTCGATGAGAATGCGGCAGACGCTGGGGATGTTGACGTTGAGCAGGATGCCACCGTCGCCACATCGGCGGACCAGACCACCTTGACAGAGCAACACCAGGGAGAATCAGACAACCGTGGAGTTGACGATGGTGACGTCCTGGCCACCCCGATTGACGACGAGTTCCCTGACCACCGAGAGATTTCGCATAAGCCTCGTTTCATCCCCATTCCACCTGCCGACTATGAGCCGACCCCGATTCGACCTTATCGTGACCCAGCGATGCTGGCGCAGAACAAGATGCCGTTCATGACACCAATTGCAGAGCGAACTGAATCTTCACTTGCTCCTTCGACTATTTTCAACGTGCCTGGATATTTCGACTCCAAGACCCCGTGCAGGTCCAAATATGAGAGCCCGTCCAAATTTGGGGTTGAGAATCTTCTCTTGAGCAGTCCACAACAGCAGGCAGCGACGCCACCGACCGGTTCTCCGGCAGGCAAGAGAAAATGTGGTGATACCGGCGCGATTGAGGATGAGCTCGTCACATCTTCACCGCAGAAAAAGGGGCCCAGCCAGAAGAGCGACCTCGACATTTCGCCAATCCCTCGCTCCAAAATCAACGACGACACCTTGAAGGCTACTGCTGTGCCATCAAAGCCAATTGTCAGATCGCCCCTGTCTAAAGTTCAAAAAGGACCAATCATTCCAGATTTGCAATGCAATCCATGCGACGACGCTATCCGAAACCAGATCCTCGGTTCGGTTTATCCACCGCTATCGGCGCAAAAGGGTTATTATGATCATTCGGGCATCACTTTTGGCCGCTACCCGATCCTGAAATCGTTCGCCGAAAAACAGGCAAGGAGCAAAGCCAAATTCAGTCCCCGAAAGAGTCAGAACGAAAAGGTCCCAAGTAAGGCGGTTCCTCCGGTCCTCAAATTCAACGGAGCAACTCGGGTCTACGCTGTCAAGCGCGAATTGGGCGAAGGGGCGTTTGCTCCGGTGTATCTGGTCGATAGCTACGACCCGGCTGAGGATGAAGAGGCAGGCGAGAACGACAAAGAAAACAAGAGCCCACAGTCATCTCAGCTTGGTGATACGAGCCGTCAACCGCTGGAAGCCCTCAAGACCGAGTCTCCTCCAGGCACATTGGTCTGGGAGTTCCACATCGTCCGTTTGATCAAACAGCGCCTCGGCTCCGCCGCGCGAAGCATGCAGTCCATCATCCTGGCTCACGAATGCCACCTCTACCGCGATGAAGCGTACCTGGTCCTCTCGTACAGTCCGCAGGGGACGTTGCTCGACTTGGTCAATTTGGCGCGGGCCGAGAACATCAAAGCCGGCAAGCCTGCAGAGGGCTTAGACGAAGCGATGGCCATGTGGTTGAGTGTCGAGCTGCTGCGCACTTTGGAGGATCTCCACCGGGCGGGTATTCTCCATGGCGACTTGAAGGGCGATAATTGCCTTGTCCGCTTCGACACCAGCTTGGACCTGACAGCGCCATTCAGTCCGGAGGGAAACCACGGATGGCAATCTCGGGGACTGAAGTTGATTGACTTTGGGCGTGGTATCGACACTCGTATGTTCAAGCCTAACGCACAATTCATCGCCGACTGGCCCGCCTGTCCTCAGGACTGTACCGAAATCCGCGAATGTCGACCTTGGAAGTGGCAGATTGACTACCATGGCGCTGCGGGGGTGATCCACTCGCTGTTGTTTGGCAAGTACATCGAGACGGTGCCAGCCGGGGCCAATGCATTGGCCGGTCCGGGACAAAAGAAGGAATGGAAATTGAAGGAGAACCTCAAGCGATATTGGGAGAAGGACGTTTGGGCAGATGTGTTTGCAACACTGCTGAACCCAGGGTGCGTGGCCGATGGGGAAGATATGCCGATCCAGGGCAATTTGAAGAGGGTGAGGGTCATGATGGAGAAGTGGCTCGTGAACGAGGGCGAGCGAGGTGGTCGTGATCTAAGGGGGAGCTTGAGACGGATGGAGCGGCTGGTCGGCGTGAAGTAAGGTGATCAACCAGGGGCCGTATTCTTTTCTTCATCAGATACCAGAGCACCACGACCATTGGGAGAAATTCGACGACCACACAATTGAGCGAAGGCGTTGGGGGAGCTTGTTTTGGCCGGGTCCATTCACGAAACAATCAATCATGGAGAATTAGAACTTGGGAAGATCTCTCTTGGAAAGTCAGGGATTGAATGAATGGAAGGAAGGCAAGAGGGTATTTCTCGAGAGACAGGGATTTGTTGTTGGCGCATGGCACATTCACACCAGAGATGAACACAGGTTATCATCCGGCATTCTAATCGAGTTGGACATTGACAATGACAAACAACATCAAGCACAGCGAGAACGAAGATGAGTGAAATGCTCCATCTGTCCACGCACCATGATTTATTTGCATATACAGTACATATATATACTTTGGCGTATTTACGGGCATGAAGCCGAAATGGGTCGTCATGTGACATATCACGGGGTATTACAGTAGGCTGAGAGAGTCCAATCGAGCTGCTCTCTTGTTTGATCGCGCTGCGCCCTCCTCGAAGTTCCCCAACGTGTTGACAGCAACCATGATTGAATTCAAATGTCCTCCGGTTCGATAGACGTCGTTCATTTCTCTGATGCATGCTGCATTCTGTGTTACGAAACGATATCCTCACTGGATGAAGCCCAATTGCGTAGGTACCCTGAGATTTTCGGAGCCACTCGTCACTGATGTCCATGGCTCGCAGTTGATCGCAGAGAACGTAGAATTGAAGTGATTCAATGCCCTCCGATTTGTCTCTCGTGTTCACAATCGCCACAGCCCAGAACATGGTGTCATCTTGCCTGCTTGAGCATCCTTGCTTGGACCTTCCGAGACGATAATGCACCTACTCACGGTGACCTCCTCTCTTATGGAACTCGAACCAGGCCCCGATGGAAAGAGCGGCGGCTAGCAACTTACAATGATGGAAATCCCGTCGACCAATGTTGGTCGGTTCTACGGAAAATATTTTCCGTTGAGCTGGTCGATCGAATGCCACAGGAAATCGTCTTGGAAATCGTGAAGTTATTAGGACCTACCTGTCTCTCAGGTATAAGAGAATTCCGGGCTCTCATCAACGCGTTACGCCGAGAGCCACTTGCAGCTAAGATCTCTCTGGACCTTTCCTCCGTTATTTATCAAACAACATTGTGCTTTCGTGGTGATTCCTATGTCTCAATGATCAGTAATCGACACGATGGACGAGAGAACCTCCGAAAACTCAGGGGGAGGCCGCGGACTGACGGATGTCGAGTTGTAGTATCCATTGACGAGATAGGTGTCAGAAATATTCGGTTCTTTGGGCTAGGTGCATCGTCCATTCCTGCGGATGGGAGTCCATGGTATTATATCACAGACTCCTTCCCGCAGACGGTCTTCGAGGGCTCTACCGACGTAAGTGCACCTCGTTCACCGCGACGTTTCCTGACACGCGTATCAGGGTCTCATCCTCCGAGATATACGCAGCAAGTGCGTCTCTAATTTCTACGACTCATTCTTATGGGACACTACGAACCCTCCTTCCATCAATAAAAAGAACTTCTTCTCGGTATCTGCCACAGGCGCTTCGCACTCACGCTTTAGATTTATCTCTTTCAAAGGGGAAACTTACATGTTTATTGTCCACTGTCGGTTTCAGAAGATTCTAGGTATTTGTGCCCATGACTTGGTGGATCTCGATCCGAAATGCGGCACTTGTGATAGCGATATCAGGGCGAAAAACGTTCAACGCCTTTGCCTTCCCGTGAATGTTGGGGAAAGAATCCGAGGGATTTGGATTCGTACTACAAAGCACATCTCTTTAAAAGACCGTGGTATTATAGTACGTTGGGCAGTTCTCTCACCTAGATATATATACTCCCGACTGATTATGTTTAGGTCCAAACAACACGTTCGCGTGTCCGTACATTCGGCATATATTCGCATGTCAACCACGATGGCTTTGAATATCATTCTCTTCTTGGTCGGACGGATGGCTTTGTTGACGGAATCTACTACAACGCGCTCGAGAGTCGATGGGATTCCGTCACCGAGCTGGGAGCCGTTTGCTCTTCTTCGGCGAACCGTGTGGCAGCTGAAGGTCCGACTCTTCCCAACCTCCCATCCTTCTATGATTCTCCCACGAGATCTTTGGATCGGTACCTGTCAGCTGCTCCTCTGCACAATCTCCGCAGCCTGAGATTCTGTAACGACGAGAAGTCGCCCTGGTGCACGGGCGTTCTCCTAGTCTATCACGACGAGAGCCAGGATGCACTTGGCCAGCTCTTCTGGGGTAGGTTGATCTCCAGCGAAGACATCTCGAGAGAGAATACTCGATACTGTAACATTACCATGGCAAAGCTCCACCACGTGCAGTACAAGGTGGTAGACCCCGATTCAGAACCTATTATTGACGACAGTGATAAGAACAGCTGGAGATCAATTCCGGAAACTGGTACTATCAGGTGGTGGTCTGGGCGACTTGGGGATCGAATCGTGATTGACCCCACAAGTCTGACATGAAGCTCAAACTCCCAGATTCGACAACTATCTACCCTTGACGAACGTTTATGCGCACTGCCTCGCATGTGGTTACACGTCAGCTTCATCTCTTGTCGACGCACCGGAGGTCCCTCTGAAGTTTTTCGTAACGAGAGTGTTCTGGAGATCTCACCCCAGGCTCAATGCCCCGACGTGCAACTGGTGAGAATCTCCTCATGTGATTGTATTCCTTTCGTAACTCGGTTGCTTCGCTGGAATGAGCCTCGATATATTGCGAGGGTTTGGCCAGCTCGTCAGATTCAAGTAGCGGTTCCAGATACGTCGAATCTGGGCGGCAGGTCCAAACTCTTGCCCTAGTTCCAAAGCTCGTCACTGCATACACCATGGGAACATCCTTGTGCACAGCTAGATAGGAAATACAATCACCGAATGCCTGGTGTTCCACTTGTTGAAGATCACTCCTCGTAGCTTCTTTCCGTTTGAGCTCAGGGTGATGGAGGGGCTCAAGATCTGTGCGTCCAAGATATTGCACTTTGAGATCTCTTTCGAACGGCTCGAGCTCGGATGGGCTGTCTTCCACAGCCAAAAGCCAGTCCTTCTCAGCGAACAAGTATTTCTAAAACAAATGGAGCCAAAAGTTGACTGCAACATTCTCTCGCGACCCTTTTTGCTGGACTTGAAGCCAAAGACGTTGAAGAAGCTCGTCCGTCACCAGTGACATCTTGACTGAGTGCCGACTGTGGTATTGTCGACCGAATATGATTTTGTTGTTGACTAGAGCTATGGTAGTTGGTGTCTGAGTGTTTTATGATAAGAGAAGCTCATAGTTGAGGAGGATGCCTTTCGATTTCCATCAAAATGGTTTATGCCCGAGAGCCAACGGATATTGTATATCAGGCTGCCGCTCGCGAGGTTCCGGCCTGTCATCAACGATTTTCGCCCATGATGGGTGCATGGGCTAATGCGCAACAATTGTTTGTGCATGTGGGAGCCATGCGCCAACAGCACCAGTAATTACTCGGTACATACGGAGTCCACTAAGTAGTGTGTATGTCGACATCATCATCCTCCTCATCTTCATCCTCACATTAACCTAACGGGGCAATATCACTTACTGACACTTACCCTTTTGTAATATATCCGGGCCTTTGAACCGAGAGGCCACGCAACAAAGCAAATCTGCGTCAGAATCTGAGGTCCTACAGTAATGATATGATATACCGTGGTTCTCCCCTCCTCGTTCTTGGTTCTCTTTCCAAAACTCCCCTGTCCCATAGTCATACCACACCACACCACACCACACCACAAACCATCCTATTTTCCCGAGGCCACTCACTTCCTCACTCACTCGCTCAGCATTGACAAGCGCAGATCAATTCGATCGCATGATGCAGCGCCACCAACAACTATGCTAACACTGAGCACAGAAGGGTTCGAATTTCAGACAAGGGATCTTTGTTATTACTTCTCTACCACTTCCCGATCTACCTTCTTCGCTGGGTGTGCGTGTGCACCGACGCACTGACAGGTCCGCCCACTAATATCCACGACATACTCCCCTCCCCCCGGAAACTCTCCCAGCCTAGGTCCTACTACGCAGTACTCGGTACCGCTTGGGGAAGGACGGATATATCCGCGGCGGCGGTCGCCCATCCTGGCTTGCGCTCGCTCGGCAATCGATTTGCGATTTGTAAAGCACCAGACAGACTAGGAAAAAAGAGAGAGGAGACGAGATACAGACACACACACACAAAACTGCGCCGGTCTTCCCTTCGCCATCACCATCGCCATCGCCATCACCATCACTATCGATCCTGAAGTCGCACTTCCCATTGGCACCCTTCTCCTTCCATCCCCTCCTAATTAAACCCTCTCCTTCTCCGTCTATATCTATGTGTGTGTGCTGGTGTACCTCCGACCGGTGAGACTCGAGATCTCGTGCCCTGCCCGCCCCCCGGACAACAAAAGACCGAAGCGAGCCATCGTCATCCCCCCGCGCCGGTAACGTCGAGGGTCCCGCCTGATTCACACGAAGGACACAAAAGATACAATATCTCATCCGTTAATACATAAACAAACCCCCTCTCACCGCGTCTCAACACTAAGTGGGCATCATGGGCGACGCCGGTCCTCCGACGCCCGACCCGCTCCTGCAGGACGGCCGTGCCGCCGTCGACGGCCAGGTCGAGGCGGATGCGGCGCCGCCGCTGAGGGAGGTCAAGGTGCTCGTGACGGGCTTCGGGGTGAGTGTCCCTTCTTCTGTCTACATACCTACCCCTCCTCTCGCGATCGCGATTTGATCCTAGTCCGGTATCTTGGGATGCGTAAAGAAGAGGAAGCAAAAGTGGGAGATATCCTGAGGTCCAGTTGCTGTGGGAGAAGATGCTTGGGTTACGTGATCGTGGTCTAGTGCCTTGACGGAGGCAAGCCATTGCAGAAGAAGGATGTCTGATTTTGTGCTTTCGCCTACCCATTCCTCTGTCCTCCATTGAAGCCCATGCTAATAGTCAACCTCTCTATTCAGCCGTTTAAATCGTTCCTCATAAATCCCTCCTGGTTGATCGCCTCGGCACTGCCCGAGGAGCTTTTACCCTCGCCGTCTACTCTCTCCGGGCAGAAGTCGCCAGACTACAAGATCAAGTTGATCGTCTATCCCTCTGCCATCCGAGTCTCCTACTCCACCGTCTCCACCACTGTACCCACTCTCATCACGACCCACAATCCCGATTTCATCCTGCACATCGGCATGGCCGGCGGGCGCGACTGCTACTCACTCGAAACCCGTGGGCATCGGGACCACTACCGCATCAAGGACGTCGACGACTGCGACGGCTTCACGTGGGGTGAGAGTCGGTGGAGGAACGAGGGCATCCCGGAGGTGCTATACGTCGGATGGGACGAGGTCGACGTGCTGGCCCGGTGGGAGGACGGGGTCCAGATGGGACTGAGAGAGCGAGGATTCTTGGGATCAGGGGAGATGGAGAAAGCACTGTCGGAAACTGCAGGAAAGGGAGAGAACGAGGCTCAGCTGCCAGCCTCGCGACCTGCACCACTCATTCCTCTCGGACGAGCGAACATACCCATGAACTTGATGTGGGGGACAAGTAATGTGCCGGTGTCATCGACCAAGGCAGACGAGCATCGGAGAAAAGCCATCGTCAAGCTGTCGTGCGACGCAGGACGGTTCCTCTGCGAGTATGCCCTGTTCGAGAGCTTGAGTCGGAGATGGTTGGACGCGCAGAGGCGGAGGGAGGATGACGATGATGTCGACAGAAAGGATCAGCAAGCCGCCGAGGACAAGGAAGCTGAGTCGATTTCATCATCGATC
Source organism: Fonsecaea erecta (assembly GCF_001651985.1). NCBI lineage: Eukaryota > Fungi > Ascomycota > Eurotiomycetes > Chaetothyriales > Herpotrichiellaceae > Fonsecaea > Fonsecaea erecta. The sequence goes on along the minus strand of NW_017387248.1, from coordinate 2,473,974 downwards.
TCCCCCTCTTCTGGTTCTGGTCCCTCTCCGTCCGACTCAGACCTGGCGCTAGAGCGCGTCGGCAAGGTGGCGTTCCTGCACGTGCCGGGCTGGACGGGCTTAGAGGATATCAATCGCGGCGTGATGGTCGCTGAAGAGGCGATCCGCGCGTTGGTTGGTAGTTGGGAAGACGGGTACCGGCGGAACGGGATCGGTGCGAAGGTACCAACCCAGACCTATACGATGCAGCATTCCGAGCAGGCGGGCAGGGTGGCGTCAACGTGGAGAGCCTGAAACAACCGGCCGGAAGATGTTGTGCATATGGGGACCGTGTATGGCATTAGGTTACGGGACACACAGGGACGTGATAGACCGAGTTCACAGTCAGGGTCCAGCCAGGGATGATAACTGTACATGGAATCAATAAACAAAGACGTGACGATAGTGCATTCTTTCGATCGCCATTTCATGCATGTCGCAGATGTTGAAGTCTAAACCCCACCGATATCTGCTTGGTTTTGTAGTGGGACGTGTACCCTCAGGCTTGGACATCCATCGAGCATCTTTCTCGCCTGGCGGATATCCTCTTCCGTCAACCGAGAAATGGTATCATCGAGACTGCACGGTAGTCATGGTTTGTCTAGGCTCCAGCTGACACGGGAACCACAAGACGGGATCTCAAGGTAGGCTGGAGTGTTGCAACGATCCAGGGACCACATTCATCGAAATAGGGTTCCTTGCCCACGTCAGGCCCGGGCTGACTGGTTTGAAAAAGGATCACGGGCCTTAAAACCAAGAAAACTTACCATTTGGATATGACTTTGTCGTGGAATGCTGACGTCGTCGAATGTCCCCGTCATGGCAATGAAGGTTTTGAATGTTTCGTCGTGTAACCTGTCAGGTGCGAGAGAATGGCTTTTTGTCCTTGACAGGTCGAGCAAGGGATGCTTGACAATTGATTGCCCGTTCTGTTGACTTTGGTTTGATTGTCGCCTCGACGTGAGGGCATCAGAAACAAGTTGAAACAAACGGATAGTTTGCTTTTTCCTTGGATCGCCAGTGGGGGGGGGGCGGTGGACACTCCTCCACAACATGCATACATACTTTGTGGCGAGCAGGAACGTTTGTTTATTTGGTTCTTTGGTATGTAAACGAAAATAGCTGGCTACCTGGTAACAACCCAGCATTGGATGTCCATGGACCGAGGGTTGCACAGGTAACTTCAGTGTTTGGACTCGGCCCAACAGGTTCCTTCAGCACAAGCCAGACGAACCGATGGTCGGACAACGAGTAGAACGAGGATGGTGGTACTGAGTGGATCAACGGAGCGCAGTCTGGCGTTTTCGAGGTGGCATCAGCGACAAATACGAGGACGGCGACGATGGCATCTCATTGATGGAAAGAGACCCACTTGGATTCGGCTCGCGTATTTAGCGTCACCAACGCGTTGATCTCGCGTCTGCTGGACCCAGACGCGTCAAGTGGGTTTTTCCTTTGCGGCCCACACACACAGACACACACACACGCACAATGCAACGGCACACGACCAACATCATCCATCATCCCATTGTTGCTCAGTCCCAAGGGCACAAGTAGATCCAACATCGCGGAGTACGGAGAACCTTGGTGGCAACCATGGAAAAGTGGAGGAGGACGGGACACGGATGGAGACGGGTGGGATGAACATTGAACACACGCGAGTCTGTGCTTTTGCAACATGATGGACAAAATGGAGAAGATGGCTGCACCTGGAGCATAACCGAACAAAGTGAAGCGAGCACTCACAAGAAACGAGGAGAAAGGAGTGGTTGATAACGGACCAGAAACGGCAGTGAGAGTCGTAGCTTTGCAGTAGTGATCGAGTCCGTAGAGCAGCTCCTTCGTCCGGCACCCCCCATCGCCCGTTGCAGGTAAGACACACTGACGACTCACGAGAATCAACTACGACTACGAGCCCTAACGTTACTGCTACTGCACGCGCTGCTCATCTGGCTGTTTGTCCATCAACACGTAATTGCCTGTGTTCTGCTCAGCTAGTGGCTCCGTCGAAATGGATAATAAGAATAATTCGACCTCTCTCTCCCTATCGCCGAGTTCCTCTTCCTCTTCATTTTTCCTCTTTCTCTCATTATTCGTCTTCTTTTTCTCTTCTCCCGCCTGTTAGCTCCTAGCGGCGGCGGCGGGTGCGGCTGTCTTGTTTTTGGGGGGTTCGGCAGCCCTGGGCAGCTTAACCACTCCCTACCTAGGTGCCTATTGTCCCCCCTACCCTTGGGTGCACGAGCCCCCTTTCTGTTCTGCACCCCTCTTCCCCGAGTCCACTGTGCCCCTTCTTCCCTGTCTGGCTCTCTCCACTGCACTGGGAACTGGGTCTGGTATCGGAGCCCGGCGCCCAGAACTTGACGCCTACATAGGGACCCTGAACCAGGTGCGACGCCCCCAAACCCTTTCTGGGGCATTTGGTGGCTTTCGTCCATTTCTCCTTGCCCTCTCCCTCCCAGACAAAAGGTCACCCGCCCGCTTCCAACATTCCAATCCTCGCACCACCACCAAACAACCAACCCGACCGTCATCCATATCGCCATCATATCACGTCAACAGTGTAAACAAATATTTCTCTCCTGTTTGAACATCTACAAACGTCCCTCTCACTTTTCCACACGTCGGTTCCAAAGCCCATCACGCCGTTCGACTTTCTATCTGCACCCTGGTCGTATCGACCCATAACCACTGGTCTCGCCAATTTCTCCCTACTAGTTTTCCCCCAGCCACCGTTATTTCCTCGACTTCATACACGCCTTGCCTGTACCTCCGTACTGCCACGTTTTTCCCAGCTGCGATCTGCCGACTCAGAACGTCTGCGCGTTCCAACACGCTTTGCTGCTGTCGCAAAGCACCACCCAACATCATTTCGAGTCGCTTGTCCTTCTCCCGCCGTGCTCTGTATAGCCCTGGCTCATACGAACTGCACACGATCCAGCCTGCAGCAGCCGCCGTGGCGCCTTCAGAATCGACTCTCGTCCGCGTGACCGACCGCATAACCGCATAGCCGTCCCAACGCGCGTACACAGCATGAACCCGTGAAGAAAACCACTCTTGATATCCTCGACAGGGCTGCATCGGTCGGGTCTCTGCGCTTGCTTGTATATATCGCGCCGAACATCAGATTGCAGGAAGGTCAGCGTGCGCGCAGAACACATACAACCAACACCATGGCCGACCGCGATCCCTCACCGACACTCTTGTCGTCGTCCGCACCGCGCAGACCACACATGTCTATCACTCTGCCTCGGAACTTCGCGCCTTTGAGCCTCGATGGCGGCGACGACCCGAAAACTCCAGATCAGACATTTGCGGAGCTGAAATTGCCTCCACCGCCCCATCATTCCACTTGTCGTTTGCGCCGGTCGCGAATTCGAATGGACAACTTCCAGGCGCGTAACAACGCCCTGCCAGCAACGCTCTTTGCTTCTGACATTCCCGTTCCCTCCAGTACTCACTCGCTACCAAAGGAACCTGAATTTGTGGATGCCGACTTTGCTCTGCCGTCGATTGAATTGCACGGTCACTTGGGTAGACCCATCTACAACCACAGTATCACCGATCCCTCCCCCAGCGAGAGATTGAGGCTGTCTGCGTTGAGAGACTCCCAGCTTCCACGGACGCCCATTGCTCAGACCAAGATCGTTCTGCCAGATTACAAGAGCGGTGCTTGGGATATGCACAGGTCCGCGTCAGAATGCTCGCTCCGGTCGGACTCGTCCTTCACATCGTCCGAGGACACATTCACCACGCGGCCTACCTCGTTCGATGGCAGCGCTACAAGCCCTGAGAACGAGTCCCATGACCCCTTCTCACCGACAAAGGTTAACATCATCCCGGACACGCCGTCGAGAAAGAACAAGAAGCTCAAGATCAACACCATGCTGTCCAAAGCCAATGTTCCATGGAGTATTGAAATGGATAACCATCTCTTCAACGTCTACCAAATGTATCTGGCGGATCCGACCGTGACTCCATTCAAGACGGTGCCAGGCAGCATCCCTCCGACGGGCGTTTGTCATCGCGTGGCACGGAGAGCGAAAGAGACTTGGCCCCGAGCTTCCAGGGTCAACAAACCTCTCATTCGACGATACAAGATACGAAATGTCATCGAGACCCGGATTACTGCCAGAGACAAGACGCCAGAACCCAATGACTTTCTGCGGACCGACCACAACGACGCAAGGGGTGCTTGGCCTTCAGAATCAGCCACGAGGAGGCGACTGAAACAATTGTGCAAGGAGAAGTTCACCATCACTGCCCACTATCAGCGATTGCGTGAATCTAGGAGCCCGTCCCCCTTCCATGAACAGTTCCCGCGCCGACCGTCTTCTCGAGTGTCTCAATCGGTTTCCAATCAAGACCCGCAAGCATCCACCACCTATGCCACCCGGGAACTAGGGATATCGCTCGTTGCTAGTGGCGCAACTGCCCCTCTGGCGCAGCTGGTGACGGGAGAGTCGCCTCCAACCCAACAGATGTCGGATGACTGGTTCAATACCCCGGTCAACGCCTCCTCCGAGACCATGTCGCTCTCCACCCCTGCCGGTTTAGGGATCCAGTCGCAGCCTGAAAAATTACAAGTCGCCAGCAATATTCCCCGCTTGGCTTCGCCATTCAATTACAGTACTTGGAATGGATCGGGTAACTCCAACACCCAGCACCGGCGCCACATTAGCCACCATCACTTTGACACTGTTCACGCTACCGGGACACGGCTGCTCTCTCCGTTCAAGCTCGAGTCGGAGAGCTCCCTCAATGTCAACAAACGACGAGCTCAGCACAACCTCGAGGACGAGTTGAGTCCCAGTGGGAGCAACATTGAAAAGCTCAATGTCGACCTCAATCGACTGCCTGTCCCGACTGTGTTTGAGCCTGAGCCACAAGCTCGGCCGGAGCTGGTTTTCACGGGAGCAGGAGATCTCAATCAGCGGCGAATCCGAGTTCGAAATCGCGGTGCGACGTTGGGGGCAGTAAACAACAGAGAACACGTCGAGCGGCTCTTTACTCCACCCACCTCTCAGTTCCCGGGCGCTGATGGAATTCCGCCCGTCCCACCGTTGCCCGCCTCTTTGACTGCTTTGGCAAAACCCAATGTGCGGTCGAGTTCTGGTGGGCTCGCCCCGCCCGAGCCGGATTCGACCCAGAAGCGACTAGGCAGCCCATTCGAGCTGGATCCTAACAAGCGAAGCTACCGCACCAAAAACCCCCGACACGTCCCGAGTTTGAGTGACCCTTTCATCAGTACGAGCGCGTTTGCCACGACACCAAGTCATGGACACAACGGGTTGAGCATTGGAGAACGACTGGCCATGTTTAATACTTTTCATACGCCCCATTTCCCGCGACAAATGGCTAATTCGCAACCAAGGGATGATCCATTTGCTTGATACCGCAACCGATTCGAGTATAGTCTTTTGAATGATTTTGCGAGGCGAGCATCAGTTTTGGGATGCATTGGTCCGGGTTCTTTGTGCCACGGCGTTGACAGGACAGATTCCCAGCGAATCACATTTGAAAATCTGGAGTGGAGAAAATGGGCGAGCTATGGGCGAGAACTTGCATGGGAAAGCCTCGCGCGGCATTTTTGGTTGATCAAGATAGCGATTTGCATGAGCAGAGAGACGGAAGAAAAGCGATTTGCTCTTGGAAGTTTTCATTGGGGCCAGCACAAGATCAACAGACTTGATGATATCAGTGTTTGAAGATACCGATTGGAGCTCACAAAGCCCGCATGAGGGAGTACTGATTGCCGTCAGACAATTCAGAAGCGCTAGCGATGTCCCGGGGCAATCATATCGACGCGACACATGCACACAGACGAGACAGATTTGAAGGAGACTAGGACAGCCTTGTCAGCAGATGGTCGATGGACCGGCGGGTGTTTGAAAGGCCGGCCCTGGTTTCTCTGTTTATGAGATTATGAACTTTTGACCTACGAGCGGGAATTAACAATGAAGAATGAGCATACATGCACGTGAAGTTCTGACTAGATGGTATTTTTTGCTGAATTCATCCTTGATCTATATTCCGTAAAGCTGCTGTGTTTCCTTGTCAGAGACTCTGCCATTCCCTGTAGGCCCAGTTGCATTGCCGTTGTTGAAGACCTCGTGTGAAGAGTCCTTCCTCCAAGTCTGTGACCGTTTGTGGCTCCCCACGTGACTCTGGAAATGAAGCTTAAGCTGTGGATCGCTCAACTCCTTATTACTCAGCTTTGTCAGCTCGATTGTATGTTCTTGATATGATAAAGACAAGACAAAAAGGTCCCAAAACTTCGCGGTTTCGTACGCCGAAGAAGTTGCATTTGTGAACTCACTCCAAGGCCCCCGTGGCGCAGTGGTAACGCGTCGCACTTGTATTGCGCAAGCGCAATATACAATTGATGCGAAGATCACAAGTTCAATTCTTGTCGAGGGCATTTTGGGTTTTTTTGCCTCTTGGCGAACAGAGAGGGACAAGGGCTGATAGGACCGTCTCATCCTCGACGAAGTCCTCAGGTGACAATGAGTGGAAATTACAGCAAAAGTCTATAGTCATGAATCCACCGGCAATGCATACCATTCGGGCGATTGAGGAATCGGAGAAGATGCTCAGCAGCATAGCAGCTCAATTGTGTGATGGACTAGGGAATCAAGAAACTGGGCACCCGACATGATAGGTAACCAAGGTGTAACGTGGCAAAGTCGTATGTACAAAGGGTTTTAGTTAGCTGGCTCAAGACGAGCAGGCAGTACCGGACACAAGGCTTGAGCCCAAAATTTAGAAAGCAGGTTGCCAACGTTCATTTAAACAGAAGATACCCACGATATCGACGCTGGGGTCAGCCGGGGACGCCTCCTCTCGCCTCGAGTGGTCCGTACTTGTAAATCCAGTTCTCTAGGAGCTGGTAGAGGGTGCCGGTGTCTGGGCTCGAATAGTGCAGTCGTAGCAAATACAGACTGTAGGGATCCATCAGCCTAGTGAGCCTCAACACCCTACCTAGCTGATACGAGGCGAGTCCTAACAGTTCTGTTAGATTGGTTAAGCAGTGTGGTTAATAAAGTCAGCTTTCCACGTCCCAGGAGACAGCGGCAAAGGTCTTGTACCACGGTCCAACAACTCGAAGGAGGGGGTAGAATCAATTCTTCAGATTCTCCAGCCTGTTTTATTAAGACCTTCATGCATTGGAGGTCGACAAACCTGATCCAGTATTCAACCCATAAACAATCGGGCTTTAGACTAGCTTCAACCAAAATCCGTACTGTCTCCATTGGCGTCTTGGCGTGAAATGGGGGCCGATTTCCTGGGACGCCTCCGAATCCTCCGGGCTCCTTGGAAGCTTTTTGGATCAGAATACGCCAGATTCCAAAGCTGACCTCGAACTGACTATTTGTGACGCCATTTTCGTTGATCACACAGGAGACGGCGACGAGCTGCTAGGAAGCCAGTTTGACATCGTATGCTCTTGAGCGATATGAGCGTCAAGGGCCTCCCGGTCGTCGAAGACTCTCTCCGCCAAGGGAGCAGGGAGACTCGCCGCAGTACCAATTCTTTCAGATGCGTCGTGCCATGCGCATGAAGATGCAAGCCGACCATGAAGACTTGATCAAAGGTTGCTCCGCACTGAGGCACTTCGCACCGCCAACCACGGGCCATTTGTGTCGCATGAACTATATTGGTATTGATGCCTGTGTCAAGTGACAATTCCTTCTGCAAGCGGTATTTTGATTTCCATGGCACTTCTTGTTGCGTACATCTCCAGGATCTTCTCAATGTGCTCGATGGAATTTCCTTCGATACATTCCATGAAAAGTCTCCGCAGATTTTCTGAGCCATCACGTCGCAGGGAAGATCTTGCGGCTCGCCAGTCGCAAAGCTAAACGAGTCTTGATCGTCGGTCAAAAGCGCAGGCACGGTACCTTGGGATTTTTCACGCAGGATTTCAGCATATCGACTCCTGATGCACGGAACTTCCAAGTTGATAATGACAGAATGGCAGTTGCGCAGATGTTGAATAAGAGCGGTTCTCGTGTACTGCAAGACGACACCGCCATAGATGCATGATAATGCTTGGGCAGCTTGACGTATTTTCCCTTGGCTTTCGTGCGAATTTGCAAGATGAGAGCGTACAGCGTCTTCTGTGGCACGTGCAAATCCGCAATAGTCGCAGCCGAAGCCATCCTTGACACCGTGCTGGGATTCAATATGACGAGAGAGACTGTTAAGTGTAATTCGCTCCTGGCAGCCAGGCCAGCAGCAAGGGACAGGGATGCCGAGAGTTGCGGCCATAATTCGATTTGTTGATCGATGTTGTGGTTGTGGCCCACCAGGTGCAGAGTACTCGTATTGGCCGACGGAGGACTTGACTAGGCCGGCTTCGAGTCAGATCACATGCAGCTGCAGCATTATGTAAAGCATTAGGAGAGTCGGGAGAGTCTTGAGTAAGCCCTAAACCTGGTTCTCAGACGGTTTCCCAGGAGCCTCAAGGGAAAAAAAGGTTGGCGTGGTCGTATTGACGGGCGGACCTCGAGAGTCAGATTACGACCATGACGCCGGCGATACTCGGCTTTGTGCTTTCCTCCACACGGCTCCGATGGCGAAGCAGTTGACCGTGACCATGACCATGACCATGACCATGACCATGACCATGACGGCGACGCCACCCTCGAAGCGCGTGCTGTTCATGAGCACCAAAACCCCCGGCAACTTCCAAGGGACACGAGATCGCCAGGAGGTCCGCGCTTTGGCATTACGGGCAGCGTCCTTTGCCCGGCCAAACAGGCGAAAGAAAACCAGAAAGACAGGGGATCAAAACAGCCGACCTGCTCCAGAAGGTCGTGCTGAACCAACGGGTAGTGTCCAGAACTCGATCGGTGCACCTGCGTCGCCGACGACGACTCCCAATCCCCATGCTCTCGTCGGGAATGGAACGTCTGACCCCTTTGATTCCATGCCTGTTCCCGTCACCGCCCACTGCCACGACATCCTCGCCTACGTTCGCTCATTCACATATGCAATAAATTGGCCCGACGAACTCGAGGCGTGCCGGGAAGGAGGGAGTCTGTACCGGGCACACTCGGTCATGTATACCAAGTATTTCGAACACGCGGCTCCTCTCAACTGTCTGCTGGCCTACGTCTACAACCTCATGGCCATCGCACAGCCCGAGAAGGCTGACCACCATCGGCAGATCTCGATGCAATATTCCGTCAACGGCTTCCAATGCCTGCGAGACCTAATCGACAACCTGGACTACTCCTACGACCAACTCTTGCTGATCTTGCAGACCATCTGGCCGCTGGCGAGTGCCGAGTACTCCGAGTCCGTTCGAACAGGCAACGACAAGTGCACTCAGCACCGTTGTGCGTTAAAGAGGCTCATTCGTCTCCTGGGTGGCCTCGACAAATTGCCCTTGGTGTACAGGGAGTTGATTGTGCATTTCTTTGCCAAAATCGCGGTCGTGACAGGGACACGCACCGAAATCGAGCCCTCGTCGTGGGATCCTGGCCCGTGGAATGCGCATCATGTTCTATCACTGCCACGAGAACCTGAGGGGATCCCGAGTCCGTTGCCTGAGCAGTCGGATGGACCCCAAACGCTGCCAGATATCTTGGCTGCATTGAGAGAACTGGTCGCCGTTGAAGAGGTGAAGAGACAGACGACCTGGTCCGATGAGGATCACCTCAGCCCCATATTCCGGTGGTCATTTCTCCGCAGAATCGCCCTCAAGATGCGGCTGTGGAATCTTTGGCACAGTCCTGCCGACCAGATCGACGCAAGGCCATTGCCAAACACACCGCTGCGACCACAAGACTCGTCTCTGTGCCTTGCGGCGCAAATCTTCATCTATCTCAGCCTTGAAGCCCACCCCATCAAACAACCGTGGTTCGCAGCACCAACTCAACATGCCGAGATGTTGGACCGGATCAAGGCAATGGACACAGCCCTCTTGGAGTGGGTGAAAGATCTTGATCCAACGGCGTCAATGCGGGATTCTCTATCAGATGGAATAGCGAACAGCGATTCTACTGCCCTAACACGGGCACAGGATCTTCTCTGGATCGTTGCCATTGGCGCATGCTTCGAGGAGGAGGTCAAGAAGCAACAAGGACGAAACCCGATCGCAGATTTGACGGTGAAACCACAAACCGATGCCGAGAATCAGGATAATGGCAATGTTGTGACCACCAAGTTGCCGACCGAATGGTTCTCTGTGCGATTTGGCCTACTTGCGAGGAGGCTAGGGTATACGACATTCGAGGATGTGCAAGGATTGTTCAAAAGGGAGCACGTGTATGACGGGATGATGATGGATGAGGCATTGGAGAGGCTATTTGATACGATCATGTAAGTGCTTGTGCAGAAAGAATAGCAACTGGTTGAATTTCTGCGGTACATATGCGTGGCTCACGAAGCTTCCCCAGACCCAAGCACGAGCTGTTCCCCACCAGACGCGGCTCGCCAATTGGCGCCGGGGCGCCGTTAGGCTTCAAGCCAGAAGCAGGTGAGCCACTGGGGGGTCACGGGGGGTCCCAGTGATCCTCCGGAGCCCTGCTAGCCGTCGGCAGGGATCCATAAGCACCCCACGCACGCCCATTAATCCGGCTGCTGGTTGATCATCGGAGCCACATGGGGCCCCGTGCATCATTTTCCTATGTTGTGTATCCATTCTTCGCCTTGCGTGGACGTGACACCGCGACTTGTATGCTATATCGCGTCCTGATTTCACGCTCGGCGCTGTCAGAGAACACCAAAAGCAACCCACGGACTGTCTGATCTGAGGAAGTCTCGTAGGCTGTGTCCTTCTGCCTGGGGAGAGAGAGATAGAGAGAAGTGGCTGTTGTTTGCTGTGGTGAGTGATGTGCTGGCCCCAGCTAAGAGTGCTTCTCTAACATTACAGGATACCTGCTCGGTCTGCTCGAACTCCCCATTGACCGCGAGTCGTTTCTTCTCTATTGAGTCCAGGATGGCGTCTCCTGCACGACGCGTGCTTGGTGACAAAGATCCCAACGCGCCCATCCAGCAACAACCCTCCAAAGTGCCAAACAGAATCTCACAGCTTGCCAGTCCTGTGCCACCACGCAGCTCTATAATGCGCCCTTTCTCCCCGGAGCACTCCCCGTCGAGTAGTCCTCGGACCGGTCAGAAACGGAAGATCGAAGAAGTACACCGTGAAGAGCAGGCGCCGTCTCCAGACACAGTTGCCGCATCCTTTCTGTCCCAAACGACCGAGTTGCTGAGCGACACCCGGTCAGAGGATGGGGTAACTGTGCAAGCCTCGATAGACCAGGGCAGGTCGACTTTGCCCACCTCTTCCACCACTCTGCGGGCCTCGCAAGAAGATTCGTGTCAGATCGAAAGCGAATTCCTCATACACGACGAGCCGAGCCAGCACGCTTTGGACAAGATGGTACGTTGCGTTCAAGGACCTGGCGCATTGTTTCTAAGTCATACATGTAGCACGCCGTCACATTCACCCAAACCACATCTCAACTGGTCCCTCCGCTGCGGCCCAACCTGGCCAAGGAAGGATCTCAAGTCAGCTTGAGCATGTCCAGCCTGATCGACTTTGACACCAACCGGTCTTCGCAAGACGACGACATGGAAATGATTGAGGATGGTGTGGTGGCCAATGACCAGAAACCCCAGACGGAGGAGGACGCCAGGAAGCAGATGATGCTCGAGGTAGATGCGACTGTCATCCTTTCGTTGTTGCATGCTCTAATCCCGGCACAGAAAGCTGAAACCCTCCGGACTCGATTACAGCTCGCCCTGTACAAGATCCAAACCAATCAGATAACAAAGCCGTTCGCTCGTCTTCAAGTGCCCCGAGTCACATCTTCTCCACCGCGGCTCTCTATGCCATCTTCACCTCCTCGATCTTCGTCGACTGTACGGCAGAGCCCAGCACCGGAGAGTTCAGCCGCTCAAGAGGCCCGAGTCGCTCTGGCTCGTGCTCGCGCAACGATGGATCCGAAACCGACCGTCAAACATCTCTCCAGCTTGCCCATGCCAGAAATCGTCCCGACAGCCTTCTCGGCGAGATGGAACCATGACGTCGACGCACAGCACGACAGTCAGCGTAGCCAGATGCAACCGTCTAATATTCCCAGTAGCCCTCCCCTGTCGCATGAAGATTGTGCTTCCGAACCCTCGGTCGTGGGATCACATCCTCCAGATACCAAGCCTAGCACGCCCTTGCAGCTATCTAGCCCGGCGCCCAGTGCTCACAGAGAGGATATTGAAGGGAATATTGACACCCGACGCGACCATCTCCGAGGTGTTGGTCTCTCCAGCAGCGTGATCAAAGGAGAAGCTGCAAGTGGCCTGCTCGAGCTAGTCCGGGGCGTGAGGTCCGGAGGAGTCGGGATGTGTGGAGTATGACAACTGGACGCCAAATTTGCATTTTCACCAAAATGTCGCAGTCGATTTGAGCCCGGCAAAGCAGGGCGGGCGTTGTTCACGGGATATTCAGCACTAAGCAGCATCTACACCCATGGTGTTTGGGACTTTTTTTCTTTCTTTGTTAGACATTGATCTGCCGCACCCCACCGTCCGTCCAATGCAGTCAGGGAGGACGCTGCGTCGGACACGAGATACGGCTCGCAGCCTGTCCTTGCGAATTGACGCGTTGTCTTTTCATTCTAGCTGGCTCGGTTTGCTTGATCAATCCACCTCACTGCTTTGCTTTTCCTTGTTCCAGATTGTGACCCGGTGGGCCAGGATGTGGTTGTTTGCTTGTCACGGGATGCCTGCCGAAAGCCAAATCCCTGCGGACTATATCTGTCTCTGTTCGTAGGCAAGGGGGAAAAGAGCCGTGACACTCTCATGGTCTAGTGGGTTGTCTCTCGAGAATGCTCATCAAGATTCTCTTGTTCTGACAGTCATAAACCCTTCCAATCTTCCACGCCTCCCTCCCAGAAATATTCCTCTCGATCGGAAACACGCCAACATTCGAGAACGAGAAAGAAAGACAGCATAGAAAGTTGTCGCAGTCCACAAGCCGTCCCATCACCAGCCTCAAGAGAATCCAAATCATACGATATGAACACGGTCGACCCGTCTCGCAAAGTCCCCCAAGTCGACCAGTCCGCGCCCATCGCCGCCACCACCACGACGAGGGTAATCGACATGTCGACGTTCGGCCCAACCGCCCCGGCCCCGAGCAGCGGCAATGGTCGTGTGTTCTTCCACCTCGGACGCATCGGCCACGAGGCCACGCCGAAGCCATTTCCCGTGTGTATCTCTGCTGGAAAAGGCGTCATCGTCCGAGCAGGCCACTTGCACGGAGCGTGGACCTGTGTACGCCCCTTTGACAGTGATACGGATGGAGATAGCTGCTACTGCTATTGCTCCGGCGGGGACGACGAACACGAAGTCCCTCGAACCATCACCTTCCCTGCAGCTCCCGGCGTGGAAGGAGGTGTCGAGCACGAGCACAAGATCCGCATCGTGGGCAGCCGGACGATCGAGTTCTCGGTCCTCGACGCCTCCTCCGCCCAGCCCGCACCCGCGTCCACGCCCCGCATCGTCAGACTCAAGGTGAAGGCGCTGGTCGCGGCGGCGAACGACGAGTTTTCGCCCACGGCCGGCACCGAGGGCGTGCCCATCTGGATCGGCGTCGATGATTCCCCTGACAATATCTTCCGCGCTGTTCCCGGGGAGCCTGGTTCGTGGGAGGTGAAGTGTGATAATGGGGAGGTGGTGAGGTTTTAGTCTCGTGGGCGGGGTGAGGGCGAGTGCGCATTGGGATGGTGATGGGGATGTTGTTGTGGTGTGCACCTCTGTCTGCTTCGTTACACTCTGGAACGGGTGTTCTGAGTGGTGGAATCACGGATATACCACATCCCAGTGGTTTCAGACGATCGCGACACAGTATTCACGAGCGGTGGGAGGAATGTTCGTCTGGGCCTGATGCCGAACGAGGCTGTCAGACAGCTCAACCTATGGCAAGTCTTTTTCTTCTCCATGGTCATCCTCCTCGTCCCCAATCTACGGCCCCTATATAGCTAGTGTCTGGAGAAGCTACCAGTTCGATGGACAGGAGTTCTGTATCAAAGCACCCATTCATTTTATGCGTATAGTTAGTCCCACTCCAGAGAAACGGGCAATACTCGTCGAACTACATGGGCCGACCAATATGTTACAACGCACTTGACTTTGCTGAAGGTCGGCCGACCAGACTGATCAACCCAAACCAGACCAGACTGGTACTAAACGTGTTAAATCTGGCGTATCACGGCAGTCCAAGTGAAGAAAGGGCAAGGCGGGTTATCTAGACTTATCTGGGAACCAACAACCTTCGGGAAATAAATGAATCATCGGATGCATGAATCACTGAAAATCTATGCCCGAGAGTCAGTGTCCACCGAGGACGAATCGGAGAGGCGGACGAAATACAATACACGAAAGGGTGCGATGCGACCTGATTGTCTCATTATGGCTAGGTTACAGCCCAACGAAGTTCCGTATGATTATAGATCGTAGTCGAAATGGTGACGGTTGCGACACGGAAAACGGAAAACGACCCCAAAGAGCAAGAGAGAAAACGAGGGAGTAATTCAACACAAGGTCCATTTGCAAATAGTTACTCTCTCGTACTTGGAAAGGAACGTAGTAGTCGTGACAAACGAATTGATGGTATAAATACTTGGATACATCGATATAAACCTCGCCGGAATGGTAGAAAAGACGAGCAATATCGCTTGCTCGACCGAACTATCAAAATCAGCGAATAAATGAATGAGAATGAATGTGTTGACCAGGCCTCGACACATCCATCTCAGCTTGGAGAAGGACACAGGCGAGGGCAAGAGGAGTTTTCGCCAACGACTTCCCCGTGCTCCTGTCGCCGGGCCAAGGCGTCATCATTCGACCTGTGGGCGGCGGCGGGCGCGGCAGAAGGCAGAAGCGGCGGGTCGGTCGCCCATATATCCGTGGCAGAACAGCTGGCCTTCTTCCCCTTCGCGCTCAAGGCAGCGAGTGAGTGAGTGAGTGAGCGGCACAGCGAGGGGCTGTGTTTACCTCAACCGTCAAGTTGCCTGCCTAGTCAGCCTCCACGTCCGAGCTACCCTTCATCCATCCAGCCCGACTACAGCCACAGCCGCAGACAGAGGAATTGGCCCTTGCAAGAGGGGCATGGGTGTCGGGACCGAGACCGAGAAAATATGGGGGTCTGGGCTTGAGCTTCTGGCTATCAGGGGGAGAAAGACGGTGGGAAGGAGGTTGATGCTGTGACAATTTGTGCGTCTGCGTAGAGATTCATTCAACAACAACAACAGATGGAACCAGTGGACAAATGTTGAGCCTGCGTCTGGCGAGCACAGGCCCGACCCTCTCTCAAGCACAACAAGTGGTGTTGCGTAGACAAGGCTGAGAACCCCTGCCTAGGATGGTTAGCATAAGCAGCAACTTCTGACTATTCCTTTTTCGGCTATACGATACACGTGATGGTAGCCCCCATCCCTTTCTCTCTCTCTCTCTCTCTCTCTCTCTCTCTCATTGTTGTTGCCGTGATAACGAATGCCTCGCAGGATAACATTATCTCGTCTTATGTCGCAGCAACGTCCAGCCCATGTGATCGGTATCTCGCCGTCCCTCTGCACGAACTCGTAGGCTCACCACGAAGTGTAGGCTTCTGCCAAGAGAGTTTCTGTTTGTAACTTTTTTTTCGGCGTTCGAAATGGTGCACATGACCCTGCTTTCTATTCGAATACTAGTTATGGTTTCTTTGTTCATCCACTCATCACAATACTGGTAACCGTTTGTGCCATTCCTCTCACGTTCCACCGAATTCGAGGGGCGGCCAATCCTCTGTTCATTTTGTTGTTTCTCTTCTCCTAGAATGTCTCAGGTTCTTCTGCTCCGTTGGCTTCCAAGTCCGGAATCTCGAACCCCTCCTCCGTGCTATAGAGTATGTTTTGGATGTTCTTCACGAGGCCGTTGTCGTCAGTCTCCAGGGAGGGGTCTTGTTCTACTGCGGTCTGCAATAGCAACTCAATGTCGCGCAGCTTGCTGAAATAGAAGTCCCGCTCTTTCTCCAGACCCGCGATTGCTTCCTTCAGCGACTCGTTTTCGGCCTTCAATGCAGAGGAACTGGCACCTCCTGCAACTGGGCCACGTGGCGTCGGTCGACTCACGGGCGTCGTGCCAGTTTTCCGAGTGGTGCTCGAGCCGGTGCTTGTTCGCGGAGCGGTCGCAGAGGTCGCAGCGGCGGCGGGAGCGGCAGGGGCACTCTTTCTTCTCGCGACAGCGTCGTATTCGTGGCCCGGAAAGTACTGATCCCAGAACCGCTTTGACCACTGTAGAAACTCGAGGTTGTCTTGCATTTTGCATTTGACGAGTTGCTCGACCGGCACGGTTCGGTCGATGCCATGTTTTGTAAAGCAGTCTGCGACATTGCAGGTCAGCGACAGGTCAAGTGACGGGCAAGGGGCTCGTCGTTCTGCCAACGAACGTACTCTGCAGGATCTTGAAGTTCTGTATGTATGCATATTCCGTATTGACGTTGAATTTTACCCGGCTCATGGGAATATCAACTGTAATCACCAGTCAGTATCTGTTCGATCCTCCCTTCGTGTCACAAGCGCGATTCCTCCACAGCCAGCGGAGGGGGCGACGTACGGAAGATGGAGTCGAATAACTGGCAAAGCGCGGCCCTGTCGACGGCAGTATTAGCCTGAGAAGCCAAGACTGTCTTGTGTGTACCCTACCCTGTCCCGCATTGCTCGACCTTTGTGATGTTGAGTTGGAGGAGGCCGTTTAGCCATGCGAGGAGTTCTTGTCTGGATACATGTCAGAGACACCCTGTACACTGCCTCGAGTCATAGTGGACCAGGCATGACTGGGCAATTACCTTGATTCACCCATGGCTGCAGCTATGCACGGGTAACGAGTTGAGGCGCAAGAAGAATCAACGACTGCCAGGGGAAAGAAACAATCCGCGTGAAGCGCCCAAGGAAGAATCAATCGGCGCAGGCAAGAAACAAGAGGATGAAATACAGTGGTGGATCAAGGCTGATCTGCGGAAGGCAAGGACGTGGATGGGGTTTTGTAAGAGACAGGGTGAAGAGGAAATGTTTTTATTGCGACGGTGATGGTTGCTGCGCAGGGATGTTGACTCTGTGACGCGGGTCCCTGAATTTCAGGGATCGGGATCGAGGGGCTCTGCCTACGAGTAACAATCACCGCCCTCGCCGCTTCACTAACCATGGGCCTAGGGCCGTGGCTCCTTAACGAAACCACTAGAGTTAGCGGGTTGCCACCCAACCGAACGATCAAAGGATGGCCCACTAGGAACCCCCCGGCGACAAGGGCCAACCCCAAAGGCAATCAATTCACAGTACCTCGAACGAGGTACACCGTTGCGCTAGATGCCAGTTCAAAAGCATTGCTTTTTCTTTTATTGTTATTACACTCCAGATTCTCATTCCATCTATGCCAACCCTCCACCCATGCCCTCGGTCCAACAATCATTTACTTCGTCGCTTCGCTCGCATCGCTGGCCGGTTTGGCTTTGCTGTCATCTCCCTTCTTCACTGAACCACCCGCCTGGGCATCAGCAGGCGACTTCTTGGCCTGCTCCTCGGGCACACCCTTCGTGGACGGGTTCTGGCCTTCGACATCTGGGTGATCGGGAGCAACTACTGACTGGTTGACCTCGTTGCCGTCCTCGTCAACCAGTCTTGTTCTTGTCTCGTACTTGGTTTGGAAGGATGCTTTGCCTTCCGCCAGCAGTGCTTGAACTTGGGCTTCGTCCAAGAGATTCCCGTTCTGGTCGCGATATTCCACCCGCTCTTCCTGTCCGATCACTTTCCCTTCACCAACCTGAGGGGTGACCGCAGATGGGTCACCTTTCCTATCGGAGTCGATTTGCATGGAGGGCACAGTCGGAGTTGCTTCTCCAAAGGGTGGAAGCGGTGTCGAGTATTGGGCATACTATCTCCAGTCAGTCTTGGTTAATCCGTTCGGCTTGTCCGACTTACATCAGTGTGGAAGGTGTTGCAGTCAAAGTCCCAGGTGTCAAACAGTTTGACCGCTCTGCATTGGGCCTGAGTCCATGGATTGCCATAGATCAATGGAGCATATAAGGTGAAAACACCAATCGCGAATGCAACAAACAAGACAGCTACACTCCAGCCAATTTCGGGGTACTTCTTCAGTCCTAGAGAGGAGATTCGATTCACAACAAAGTCGAAGATCTGGCACATGGCCATTATGGCGAAATAGAGGGCGGGGAAGTAGTGGTGCAAGAACAACTGTCGGGCCATCAAGTAGAAGGGAAAATAGTGGAACGCCCATGCTAGAACAGTCTGACCAATTTCGTAGTCGAACCGCTTGAAGTTGATGTTGGAATAATCGTTACAGCTGCGTTGCCAGCGGAGGACGGCGATACCTTTGAAAATGATGTAGGTCAAAATAGCCAGGGTTGAAGGCCACCAGATGGCGGGATTTCCGAGTAGATAGATCTGACGGTGGTCTTTGCCCCAGAAATTGATCCCACGGCGGAGAATGGGCCAGGAGCCCGGTCGGGAGTCCCATGCATGCGACTCAACCAAGCCGGCATTGGTCCTCCACATGACCTTTTGCAATTCCCAAAACTTGCCCAAGAAGCCCGGGTTGCGGTAGTTGACCTTTTCTGCGTTTTCCCCAAGCATTGGGTGTTGATTCTGCTCGATGTACCACACACTATTGGGAAGGGTGCCTCCTTTGGCACAAGTCACTTCCTGTTGCTCGAATCCCCAGTCAGGTAGTTTGACCTTGTGGGAGAACAGAACGCAGCCCGTCATGATGTGGACCAGCTTAAACTTGGTCTGAATGGTCCTCAGTCTCTTTTTGGCTTCTTCGCCATCAGACATCGACTTGACAATTTCAACTCGGAAGAGGTCATTGGCATCACCTTCGAATCCTTCGTAGCCGTAAGCTGTGACTTCATTTTGCCAGTCGGCCTCGGTAATAGGAGGCCGGACATCGTGAGAGTGAATGCGCCGGTGCGTCGTGAGATGGTAAAGCCTGACAACATCACCGTCTTTGATGAACTCGGTGAGGTTTGACCACGCTGTTGGACCTGCAACAGTGACGTTGTCGGCTGTGATGGGCTGGGTTTGATTCTCGAGGAGGAAAACGTTGTTCTCGTCCTTATGGGGATACAAGGTAACTTGCTGTTGCTTGCTGCCGCCAGGGTACATGTGCGGATGGGAGTGGAGATAGCCACCCTGAGTGTTGTGGTGTCGGATGGTCACTTCGCTGCCAAACAAAACGTCGGCAGGGGTGTCGGCCATGCCCTTGTTGTTCAAGGTTGCCTGGAATTCAGAAGACATGAATCCATCGCCGTCGCCAGGGTTGACCAGGCACAGGAAATGTATTCCAAACATGCCAACATAGAATGCGATCGGGATGACAATCAGACAGAAGACTCTGGCAAAGAGATGCTTGAACCATTTCCTCGGGGTAACGTTGACGCTGTCGCCGAGTAGAACCCACAATTGGAGGATGGTCAAGCTGCCGACCCAGGCGATGGTGAAGAGCCCAACCCATTTGACACTGGCTGTGGCACCGAGACCCAGACCAGTGGCCGCAAGCCAGAACCACCAACTCGCATCAAACGCGCGCTCAGGGCCCAGTTCGTGTTGGTTTGTGAAGCAAGTCCACGCGAGAGCAGTAAAAGCAGTACAAATGACCAAGGGCGAGTCGAGAAGAATCAGCCTCGATTGTGTGATCAATCCATTTTCAAAGATCAAGAGTGCGGCGCCGAGACAAGCCGTGACTGTTCGGCATCCGTACGCTTTCAGGGTCAGAAACATCGTAGGAATAGTGAGAACTCCGAGGATAGCAGGGAGGAGGCGCATCGAGACGTAGGGAACTTTGGGTTCAAGATAATCTTTTCCAATGTCCTTGAAGTCGAAGTCGCCGTTGAAACCAGCGAGCCAGCCAGCCAAGGTGATGAGGAGTTTCGCCAAAGGAGGATGGACATCCATGAAGAATTTGCCCTTGATGTACTTGGTGGCAAATCCACCGAAGCTATGATTTACGTTAGTATCTGGTCCTGTGCGAGTCGTCGATTGAACTTACTGAACCTCGTCGAAGACGACACTGGTGGGTTGGTAGATCTTGAAAAGGCGAACGACACCAGCCAACAGGGTCAGAAGTGCCATGATCTGATAGTCTCCCATAGGAAGCATGAATATATCGTTATCCGTTGCACCTTCTGATGCATAGCTCTTCTTTTTGCTCGACTGCGTTCGGATCATGTCACTGCTGACAACTCTCGAGGCCGGCGCAGGAGAAGCCGTCTTTTGCGAGGCCGCATTCTTTCGCGAGGCAGCGTGGGCCATGGTGAGGAAATCAGGCTAGCTAGATCAGAGGTAAATGGGCGATTTAGCAGCAATTGTGTGAAAAGGCTGAAGCGCAGAGGACACGGTCGACGCAGTCTGCGGTCCCCCTTAGGTTGGGAGGTAAAGGAGAAACCTGGATCAACGAGAGACAAGAACAAAAAGGTCGGTCATTAGCAGTTTAAAAGACCATGATGAGAAGGAAGAAGACAAGCACGAAGGGAAAACGTAGCAAAGGGGGATTGAAGGCTGGACTGCAGTGAAGAAGTTCAGGAGTTGCAATGGCCAACTTGTTCATTGATGGCTTGTGTCTCCGCAGCTGGCTATTCGGTGGGCAGATGTAACTTTTAGTTGGTTCGCGTCCCAATCTTTACTTAGAACGGGCGTGCATGTGCAAGGCGTAATTCTCCTTTTCCCGTTGTGCCCTTAAAGCGAATTGCGAACTCCACACGTCCGCAATAGCCACAGACTGCACTAGCCACAGATTCAGATTTGTCCCCAAACTTCGCATTTTGTTCGAGATCAGGTTCATGGTCTAGTGAACCCCGGATTTCTCGACGCAGCAAACCTTTGATAACGCACCAGTATCTCCGAATCGATACAGCAATATCTCCAGTCTCCCTCGCGCAGAACAAAGCCCTCTCGAAAGCTGTCTCGCCGCAAAGTCACGAAGGGATTTGAAACGAGTGCGGACGTGGTGCCTTTGTTACAGGCAGCCCGTGGAGAGCTGCAAATATGGCACAGAACGGAGCAGTCCCCGAACTTCCAGAATCTGTCTCAAAACCTCCCGAAGGCGTCGTCCTGCCGCCAAAAGACATAAGAGCCATTATCGAAAAGACGGCAGGCTACGTGGCGCGCAACGGCTCTGTCTTTGAAGACCGCATCCGCGACAAGGAACAATCCAATCCAAAATTCTCCTTCCTCTCTCCTCACGATGCATACGCTCCTTTCTATCAGTGGCGACTGTCTGAGGTGCGATCGGGACGAGGCACGGCCGTCTCCGCTGGAAGAGCAGGAGATGCGACACCTATGCCAGAAAAGCCAAAGGGCCCCGAACCGCCTCCCGAATTCCAATTCAGTGCGCGCATGCCCAATATCAGCGCTCTGGACTTGGAAGTGGTCAAGTTAACAGCTCTGCACGTTGCTCGCAAGGGCAAGAGTTGGATGACTGCCCTGTCACAGCGAGAAGCCCGAAATTACCAGTTCGACTTCCTGCGCCCACAGCACTCGCTTTACAATTTCTTTCAGCGCCTCGTTGATCAATACACAATCCTCCTCCAGACCGGACCGGAAGGTCAAAAAGCGGAACAAGCACGCATTCAGGTCCTACAGGCCAACGTTCAGGACCGGTTTCGAGTTCTCAGCCTGGCAAAGAAACGGTCGGAATACATCAAATGGCAAGAGACTCAAAAACAGAAGAAAGAAGAGGCTGAAGAGGCCGAGCGGATAGCCTATGCCCAGATTGACTGGCACGATTTTGTCGTCGTCGAAACAGTGCTGTTTACGGAAGCAGACGAGCAGGCCGATCTTCCGCCTCCGACAACACTGAACGATCTGCAGAGTGCAAGTCTTGAGCAGAAAGCAATGATGAGTCTCGCCAGGCCAGATATGCGCATCGAAGAGGCAATGCCGACAGACGACATGAGTGGTTATGCGTACAACGATCAGTTCGGAGGATACCCTCAAAGCAATGGTTGGGCGCCTCCGCCCGAACCG
The DNA here is from genome assembly GCF_001651985.1 of Fonsecaea erecta. Taxonomy (NCBI): domain Eukaryota; kingdom Fungi; phylum Ascomycota; class Eurotiomycetes; order Chaetothyriales; family Herpotrichiellaceae; genus Fonsecaea; species Fonsecaea erecta. The sequence continues at coordinate 2,451,931 of NW_017387248.1, read as the reverse complement.
GCAGCACCAGTACCGGCAGCGATGCCACCATATACTCCTTCTCCCGTGCCGCAACAACCCACGCCAGCAGTGCCTCAGATGCCGACACCCATACCATCCTATTCTCCCTCTCCACAACCGCCCTCGGTGTCTGCCCAGCAACCACCCCCTTCAACGGCCTCTCCTGCCCCAATACCGGGCCAACCTCCAATGCGCATCAAACAAGACTATATTCCGCGCGCCCAACAACGTGCAGCCACCGCTCGCACAACCACGGCCCTATGTCCCAACTGCGGCCAGCAAATACCTATTGCTGAGCTCGACGCGCACTTGCGCATCGAATTGCTGGACCCAAGATGGAAAGAGCAGCAGTCCAAAGCTGCATCGCGGTTTTCAACCACGAACCTGGGCGGCACGGACGTTGCAGCTAATCTGAAGAGACTGAGGGCTAGGACAGATGGAATTACCAGCGATCCAGTCGCGGAGGCAGCCGCAAGGGTCTTGGGCGAACAAGAAGAGGAGGAGCGGAGGAAGAGGATGAAGCTCGAGGGCCAGCCCGGAGCAGCAGCATATCCAGGCGTAGCAGCACAGAACCAAGGTGGACAACATACCATGGATCTGCAGGAGCAAATACGGCAGATTCACAACAAGTACAAGTCGTGATGACCTGGGATAATGTACATTACACCCTTCTGCGCATCCTCCGCGAGAGAAAATCACGTATGGGAAATGAACGCGGAAGGATCGATGCTTCTACCGCGATGTCAACCAGTCGGCTTGCCGACGCGAGATCTTTTCGACACAAGGATTCCCGAAACCAGTTGCGAGTTCCACGCAAGTACCTTCGCATTTCGTTTGCTCTGTGTCCACAGATCCATGCTCTCCCCGGACAGGATCACAACGGGCCGAGCTGAGGTGAATGGTACAATTGGAGGATGCATTCATTCGTCCTCTACGCGATGCTGCCGGCCGGTGATAGAACGCTGCCTGTCCTCTGAATACATATGGTCCTTTTGCCACCTGCCCCACGCCACCATATGACGGTCGATGATATACGGGAGTCCCAGAGATGCTAGATGATGTAAAATAATTGTTCAGACACTACGTGTATTGCGATTCTTTGAGAGAGGCGGGGCAAAGACGACGTCACATAGAATAAAACATTATCATACCCATCGTGTATCTGGTATGTCTCTACGTATGTGTCCCTGTGCCATCCCATCCCCATTGAGATATTGCTTGTTACATAATACTTACATATTCATGAATCCTGACATTGGAACGCAGATCATGTTCCGAGTACTCCTCGACATCCCCAGTCCAGGAATGCCAGGATTGCAGTAGCCACAACTTTTGAACATACTCGCTTGAACGCGATTACCACAAAAGAGACCCGGGGTATCTCACCACAGCCAAAGTTTCGTGCAGATTAAGGATGGAAGTCTTCCAAGAGTCGCAGAGAAATCAGTCAATGAGACCAGCGAGTCTCGGTGGTGTAACAATCAAGTGGCAGATTGTGTCGGAATAGTGGCTCTGTCGTGAAATGTAGCATTGCCATTTGTGTTGTTGCTCAAAGTAGTGTGGGTGGTCCCAGAGCCCACCCGGGCTGCTTGCAGACTGGATCTCTCTTCCTTGGAAGTTCTCGACGTGCGAGATAAGGTACGGTCAGGGATGACAGCGGTCGGACTAACGACAGGACGAGTTAGATCTTCTTCTGGATTGTAGGCGGAAGCTTCAAGGTCATCGAAGTCCTGGCCAGGGTTTGCAGTTTGGTATTCGCAGCTTTTGATGAACCAGAAGAACCCAGCCGCGAGGAGCGAGCCGAGTAGAGGGCCCACCCAATAGATCCAATGTTCACTCGGAAACGAGTGGTTGGCAACACAGGGGCCGAAGCTTCGAGCAGGGTTCAAAGATCCGCCAGTGTAGTACACACCTGGACGTTCTGTCAGTAGACAGGCATGTACGCAGCATGGAAGATGCTCACCACCCAACTCAGCAATGAAAAGAGATAATCCAATTCCAACTGGGGCAAGGAACGTTCCTTTATGTTTTTCGGCCTGTGGAGAGGCTGTCAGCATGCAATATCCTGATCGCGTCGTTCAAAAACTCACGGCTAGCATGATGATGGTGAAAACCAGTTGGGCAGTGAGGAACTAGACAGGTGTTAGTAGGGGCTTAGATCCGTTGTGCTGACAAACTGACCATCTCAATGAAGAGTCCTTGTGCCTTGTTGGTTCCCCCACTAAGAGAAGTTGTGACAGCCAATGGTCCGGGAAACAATGCTTTTACAACTCCAGCGGACGCCATAGCCCCCAGCATTTGCGCAATGAAGACAAGAGCGCCTCGAATAAAAGGCACGGCGCCTATAAGGCAAAGACCGAAAGTGACCTGCCATATCATCAGTCCATTGATCCACATCTTGTCCCTCTGAGTCTCATACGGCAGGATTGAAGAGACCGCCAGAAATTCTGAAGAAAATCCAAGCATTGACAGCAAGGGAAAACCCGAAGCACAGGCTGATGTACAGGAGCTGGATAGGATTCGGCCCTTGAGGGAGGTCGGTGCTCGTATTGCCAGTGGTCGTCTGAGGAGTGTTGGCGACTTGAGTGCCGGCAAAAGCGAAGAAGCTGTAGCATTATCAGTTTCCATGCCCGCTGTGACAGGAAGAAGAAGCTCACAGGAAGAGAAAGGTGCCAACGAATTCGCCGGCCATGGCGATGAAATGGTTTCGAGGCTTGTTAGGGATCTTCATAAAAAAGGAGACTGGTTTCGGGCCCTGCATTTTGTCGTCCTCGCCTGGAGCTGTCGCCCCTGTCTTTGATTTTCCTTTTCGATGTCCAAATATACCGGGAAGAAACCCGGACTTGGGGTTAATGTTATTCATTTTTGCAGCTAGTTTGACCGCTGAGGGTTTTGACACGCAGGCGGCAACAAATGGCGAGAGAAGGCGCAGGCTCTGTCGCAAGGAAGGCGGCGGCCGAACACGAGGCTGAGGTTGGTCGCGGGGTCACCAAAGTCGCGTCGGATCTCAAGTACTCGATAAAGGAAATGGTTTTGCACACAGTCCAGATGTACAACAACGCACAAAGCAAGAAGCGGCCACGGATAGAGGATGTTAAGACGAGGGAGAGAAGAGCATTTTGCTCAAGACGGAGGAGATAAGGGTCAGTTGATCAACAGTGTGTCGAAAAGTCATGGTGGTCTTCCCAGCCGCATAACATGGCCTTCTCACCAGCCATGGCGCTCCTGGGAAGCGGCACAGACGCCATGGAAAGCAAAAAGTGGTGGGATTTGATATGGCGATCGACGTTCAGTAGGCGAATAGTCGATGGATGGACATGGATGAACATCGTATGTGAAGATGTGGCATCGGTGTTGGCATCGGCATGACGAAAGAGGCACCGCTGGAAATTTTCAATTGGGCATGGCGCCCTTCAGCTCAGTTCTTGGGCAGGGGTCGACAGGCCAATCGCCCTTAAACACCCAAAGCTAGGCTGAAATGGGGGCAAAGAGGGGAGAGTCGGGGGTGCATCACAAGGCAATGGGGGCCACCTTTGGGGCCCGCTAACCGACACCCGCAGCCCTAATGATCCTTACAACTGCATACCAAGCACAGACCTGAGAGAACCGGTCAAAAGATCTCGAAAGCAAGATTGACGGGGTCTGGAACGCCCCTCAAGTCATGGCACGAGGGAGAATGGTTCAGGTTGTTTTCGGCCTCCGGACTTCCACGTCCTCACATTCGAATGGCTGACCTAACTTGAACACGAACTCGAATAGAAGTAGAATACATAGATATTTCTTGCAGTGGGTCAAAATATTGAAAATGTCATCATGACTTGATATCCACCTCCCCGCCGCGTCCTCCTGCGTACCCGTTCGACGCGCAATCCGTCGACATAGGGGAAATTGAGTCACGTGACTCCTTCCCTGGTTGACAATCCCGCACTCGGATTGCGGCCCATTCAGTGGGCAGTGGCCAGGGTCTACCAAGTATCTTTCTCAGTATCAGGCTACAACTTGGTACATTCAATCCTTGAGAGACAACATCTTTTTCTTCACGACGCGAGCGCCACTCCACCTTCTTTTGAACATCTATTGGAGTTTGTCTGCCTGTTGCACTGTGTCGTCTTTCACGCCTGCAGCCAGTTCAACCGCATGGAGGATTGTTCCCGTTCCTCCCTGACTTGTGGCAATAGCCAGTCATATTAGCCCATCATGCGTCCCCTCCGCTTCTTACTGCTACTCTTCTTCTTCGTCGCTCTGCCGGTAGCACTGACCTTTTGGTCATTGCTGGCTGCAAGTGTGAACGCTGTCGACTCCTTTCAGCCCGGCTTCAACACCAAGTCTGGGCGCCTGAGGGCCTTCTTCTCCTTCTCGACTCCCTCCTCTCTATTCCCGCCCTCTGCGGTTATCAGCCTAACCAACGACAACTCGACCTTTTTCCTGGCCAGGCCCGCTGCCTTTGGTCCCAGTCTTCCATCCAAGGGTCTAAGTGGTCAATTATGGGTGGGAAAGGGTTTTGGAGACGATGCTCTGTTGAAAGAGGAGAACATCCAAGTTGCAGGATGGGAGCTGGGTTGCTCCGATGTTCCAGGGTGGGTTGAAGAGAAGGCAAAAAGCATCAAGAACCTACCGGCGGTCGAACAGAGCCAGGCAAAGACAAAGGTGCCGCGAAGCACAGACAACGATCTGTCAGGCCGAGACGGTCCCGAATCCCTTTCGAACGAGAGTCTCCTTCAAGACGATGGTACTGACGACTATTTACACCATCCCCTCCCAGACTCGAACCCTGCAACACCCGGTGAACCAGGCGAGCCTGCCAACGCCGATCTTTCAGACAAGAAACAGTCGACCCACGCTGACATCGAATCACTGCAAGAGAGTGCCGACATTGCAGGCAAGATTGTCATGCTGAGTCGTGGCGGCTGTGGATTCTTGGAAAAAGTCAAATGGGCTCAACGTCGTGGGGGTATTGCCCTCATTGTCGGTGACAACGAAAAGGGGGCACAATTGACAATCATGTACGCGAAGGGCGATACATCGAACATAACGATCCCCGCCCTGTTCACTTCATATACATCAGCGCACCTTTTGTCTTCGCTGGTGCCTCAAGAAGATGGTGACGACGAAGATGCCAAGTCCAAACCACATGATAAGGCCGTAACGGCGAACTCTGGCGCAGACCAGAAAGAGCATGCGAACAAACCCATCTTCACGTCCACCAAACCTGGAGGTACGAAACCAACACCTCTATCAGCAGCCGCGTCCGCTGAGGAGGAGGGCGAGAGCTGGATGAAGAACGTCCTCTCAGTCATGGGGTTGGGAGATAACTCTCCATTCTCTCATGGTGAGGACAGTCGTCGTCCCCCTAGCAGTGGCAATATCGATTGGGTCCTCCTGGAAGATTGGAAGGAGGAGGCTCGCCTAGATTTGAAGGACAGTAAGAACACATTGACCAGTGCCGCCGCGGCGGCCACCTCCACACTCAAGGCAAAGTCAACGAGTTCCAGACGGATCGGAGCGGACGATTTTGTGATAGGAGTCCAAGACTGGCGAGACACTGATCTTGTAGCGCCGAAACCTTCCACCACCTCACAAAACGCTCTTGAGGAGGCAGGCAAGGCTGACCCCACGGATACTGCGAGCTCGGTGAAAGCCTCAACCAGTTTAGATGCAACCCTGAAAGGTGGCAGCATCACTCCCGGCAGCGGAGAATACGACCACGAAAAGTCGGAGCATCTGAATCGCTTCCAGCGGGGCAACGCGCCATCGAACCGGATACCTAGCAGTTCTGATATCCTTCAAAGCCAAGAGAAGGGTTCCTGGTTTAATATTTTCCGCTCTAGTCAGGGGATGCAAGAACCCTCGCCAGAGAACATGCCTTTGAATGAAAAGGACAATCAGGGGAAGGAAAAATCATCTACCGGGGATGATGAGCATGAACTCCCTGGTCTATGGGTCACCCTGACGCCCACAAGTGTTTCTGCTAGTCCATTCGTCGATACACTTCTGGTTCTGGTGGTCAGCCCATTAGTGACACTGACAGTGGTCTATACCCTTTTACTTCTCCGCTCGCGGATTCGACGTCGAAGGTGGCGTGCACCCAAATCTCTGGTCGACCGACTCCCGGTTCGCACTTATCACACTATGAGCACGGCCTCGTCCACCACTTCCTCGTGGGTGGAATCTCCAGATGCCGCTTCGCCCACTTCACCACTGCTCATTTCCGCGAACCCTAATGTGTCACAACGACCTCGTCCCCGCTCACAGACCACCACGGGCATCTTTCCTGGTGGAAGCGTGGAAAGTCAGCTTTCGCATCCCCGAAGTCCGCACACAGAAAAGCGCTCCGCAAAGTCGTCAAAACGGAAGCGCTATACAGGTCGACAAGTCGAATGTGTGGTGTGCCTCGAAGAGTACGTCGATGGGGAAAGTCAGGTTATGTCCCTACCTTGTGGGCATGAATTCCACGTTGATTGCATCACACCTTGGCTTGTTACAAGAAGACGAACCTGCCCGATCTGCAAGGGAGATGTTGTGAGGAGTATGACGAGACAGAGCTTGCAGCAATATTATGAGGATGAAGAGGATGATGATGATATTGGCCGCGATAGTCTCGAGATCGGACGGACGGAAGGTGAAAGAACAAGTGACGATGTCCAAAACCGTGTGGCTCAGACGGTGAACCAGGAACCCAGTGCGGCGATTCCGATCCCTTCTCTGAGCAGGGAAGACGAGGATGTGGAACGAGGTCAGGATCCAGACGTACCGCTCTTAGGCGGATCAGAATCACTGAGCTCGGAATCAACCATCACCCCGCAGATGCTACGGCAGGACCATGGAAGAGGTTCGGAGAGGCGCCAGGGCAGAGATGGACAATCCATGTGGAGGAACATGGTCTCCGCCAGCGTTGGTCGACTCAGTGGAGACACCCTCTGGAGACAGACGCCCGTGGACCGCAATCGGTGAGCAGGTTCTCAGTTACCTGATTGCCACATGCCTTGATAGGATATGCTGTGGGTATTACTGCAATCTTGGGTGGAGGATGTATGAAGATCCCCCGTCTCTCAATCCGATAATTCGCAATTGATGGATGCGGCTCGCGTCGGGACATGACCAGGGCGATCATGATCCCAGACTCGACCTCATGTCCTCAACTTACTGCGGTGAGCCTGGGAATTGGGTACGGGAAGGCCCATGAGGCGTTACTGCTATATTCGTTGTCACAGGGAACCATAACGATGGCTTGGGCCGAGAAACTATCATGAGCACTGTGCAACAGCAGCGTCTGTAGCTGTATTTTCCTACCAGGCAGGTGATGGTACTGCAATACTAGTCGTTAAACGCAACACAACTAAAAAAAAATAAGGGCGGCACACCTCGCCAATCGTCCAGAATCCGAACCAAAAGAACGCGAGCTGACTGAGCCATTTCATTGCACTGGGTATATTGAAAAACTGTAGTAGCACACATCACATGGAAAACCGCACGAGACATGCAGCAGACGTAGATTAATCGAGACATCCTCCTGTTGCACGGCACCGGTACCTCGTACATTTTGCCCATGTCCATTGTAGAAGGCTTTCCCTACCGAGCTAGTACCACCCTCCTTTCTCTCAAAGTTCGGTACCTGGGGACAAAGAAACCAGGGGAAATCTAGAATACATTGCGTCGTCATCTCACTTTCGGAAAGGGTGTCCAGTTGCCGGTGCTGGGTTTTCTGGTCGGCTTCAGATCTTGATGTGATGGTTTCTTCTTGACGTTCACCGGGGCCGGTTCTGTGACACCGGTGGGATGCTCCTCGTCGACCACATAATGCCGTGTCACCGGGCTGATGCCGCTCAGATCTGGCTTGTAGGGCTGTAGATTGCTGGGCATGACCCACCCCTCAGGTGCTGGAATCTCGACTTTCTCACCCGTATCGGCGTCGACCAGGAAGTGTCGTGCGGGCAGCACTTCGACCGCTTTGATGGGCTGCGTATAGGTGTAGTAGTGATGAACGTGGATTTCTCGCGTGATTTCTTCTTGCACGATCTCCTTTGTATTCCTCTTGACGACCTCATGTGTTACCGCGGGTCGCACAATCTCTTCGACCTCAGTATGCTCGCTTTTCCCCGGCTTGAACCCGGGTGGGAGCACGACGGCATTCTCGTTCTTCTCTGTGGCGGGATTGAGGTTGGGAGAGGTTGCCGGGCGCGGTGTGTCGGGGGATTGTACAGGGGAGAAATATGAGCTTGGGATGTGGTAGAGGGGATTGAGTGGAGAGGGGTCGTTCGGGGCAAGAGGTTGGTAGCGTGCCGTCCTGATAGGATTGGGACAGCCTGGAGAGCCTGGAGAGCCAGCTGCAGAAGACTTCTCGCTGTCAGAGTCCGCCTTGGAGCTTTGCTCTGTCGGTGGTGATTTGGGTCTCAGAGAAAGGGGCGCATGGGTCGTCGAGACAGTAGACTTTGGCTCGTCTGAGGGGCCTCTCTTCGATTTGGGACGATCAATGGCCCCGAGAGATTTCTTCCGGAGGGAGGACGATCGCTGAGGGACAGCATGGTCCGGCAGCCGGGGCAAGGCTGTAGCGTCTCTTGGATCCAGCGATGGTCTTCGGGAAGGAGGTGGAGGAGCGGTTTGTGACATTGCGGACACACTGGCAGATTTCTTCAACATGTGCTGCGAAGGGCGCTTTTGCAGACGGCTTCTTGAGCGAGTAGGACGGGGAGCATGCGCAGGATCATGACTGTGATCGAGGGTAGGATTAGCTGTCGCAGGTCGTGGGATTGACTCTTGCCATTGACGAGGAGCGCCTTGGTAGCTATGGCTGAGGTTTCGACTGTGACTGTGGTTTGGATTCAAGCTGCGGTGTCTTTGTTTCCCAGTGCTTGTGGTGCTTGTGGTGCTTGTATGCATGACGTAGGGGAAACGCTTCGGGTCGCATTCTTCGGGGTTCGTGCACCGCTGAGTCGCTGCGGCCATCATGGTCACGATACCCTTTTGTCCTCGGTGCGCAGAATAAGAAAAAGTGGCTCTCTTGCCTCAGCCTATCGAGGAGAGTTGCAGGTCTGCTGGAGGGGAGACAGCAGGCAGATCGAACTGGAGAAAGTGTGAACAAAAACAGCGATTCAGACCAACCTACCTGTTCCCAGGGTTCCCAGGGTTTCCAGCTCTCCCTTTTTCCCACGCTACTCGCCTCCTGTTTGAGTCTTGGATGAACTACTTGTTCTACCCATCGACGGATCCCTCAAGCGACAGACAGAACAGCTTTTTGCTTGGCTATGCCTGAATTGCATGACCGGTCCACCTCGTCTACGAGCATGGAATTGAAGACCTTACCCAAGATGGCGCAAGGGAACAACGGTCGTCAAGGAAGACCCATGGAGCGGATGTTGACCTTGAGTGATTCAAAATCCACCATACTGTCGGCACCTGTTCAGCGATTGGGCCATGACCCGTGGCACCCTGGCCACAGGCTCCTAGACCTGACCCCAACCCACGCGGGACCGCAGCAGGGCCTCAAGGTGGCTTTTAGGGCAGGTGTTGTAGGGGCTCTTAGACACCGGCTAGCTGGTCAGAGGGTGCCACAGTGGACTTGGTGGCGGGTGCTTGTAGGGGGAGGCAGGATTGGCCCGGCAGATCAGGCCAGACGCACCCATCCACAATTGAACAAGGGTCAAATGAGGTCAGGAGAGGAGAGGCCATCCGCCTGTGGCTTGAAGCCCAAGGGTCGAATTGCCAACTGCTTGGGGGCCAACTGACGGCTCTGTTTGGACCTCACGAGCCACATCCTCGACCTGCCAGCCAGCACCCCACAGGTCGTTATGACGCAGACAGTGACCTGTTCAGCTCCACGTTGGTCCCCGTCATTATGATGCATGACGGGCTGTCGGACATACTCAGTGCCTGCATCAAGGCAATGGCCCAGAGGCTGGTTCCTGGGCCAGATTCTCCCCCGCCTTCTGCTCCCACAGCAACAAATCCGTCTTGTCGTCATAGAATGAGGTAGCTGAGTTGATGGAAATGGATGCCTTCCACGGGGATGGTAGAAAGGGATCGAACCACAGACGCAGTCTGTGATCGACTCAGATCTGAAAGTCCGCGAAGGCTTGTTCCGGACATCTGGATTAATTCAAGCTTCGGATCGACATGCAAAATGGGACCTTGATTGCCGAGATCAGATACCAATCGTCAGCTCGGTGCGATGTTCGGTGGAAAAGTCGACCCCCTCTGACCTCACCTCAAACAGGTCCAAGCTTAGCCTTTGCGAGATGATATCACTATGCACTGATCTTACAATTATCTCATATGGAAAGCCCCAGTGAGTCTTGGATGTATTTAATGAAGCACTTTTCAGGGACTGGAACAAGCTCAGCCGTCCTACTAAACATCAACTCCTCGATTACCACCCAAGAAGCCTTGTATCAGATACAATGGAAGCAGCAAAAGCAGCCGTTCAGAAGATCACCGGCAACAGGGGCCACCACACCACGGTGGAGGAAACGGTCAACCCAGCAGTCACCCACGAGACTGTCAAACCTCACCGCCATGAAGAGGCCACCCAGGCCGTTGACCGTGAGGTGCATCAACACCACTACCACACAACAGTGCAGCCCCTTACTCACACCGAACGGCTCCCGGAGAAGCATCACCACAACATCTTGCCCGTCGAGCACCGAGAATTCCACCACGACAATGAGGCGGACACCAAGGAGAGGATCACGACGGAGCTAGGTCGTTTCAAGGACCACTCGACAAAGGAACAGACTCACCACACTCAGGCTGCTGCACCGACCGTCACTGGAGAGCATGTCCATCACCACGTCCACGAAACTGTGGTGCCTGTCGTCCACAAGGAGACGATTCAGCCCGAAGTCGTGCACACCACCGTACCTATTCACGAGTGAGTGTCTCTATAACCCCACCGCTGCGTAGCATTTCATTGACTAACCTGTGCAGAACACACCATGCCGCAGCTCAACACCACGGTCTTTCGGCATTGCCCATGAAGACCCTCGATGAATTTAAAAAGGTTGGCGGTGTCCTCACCGGCGGAAGCCATTCTGCACATGAAGAATATGAGGGTGCACCACGACCATATAACGACAAACTTTCCACAACCTTTGAAAAGCTGGAGGAGAAGTTCCACGGCACTTCATCCAGCCCTACGACCAACAAGACCCATCGACCTACTGACTCTGGTATCAGTGGTGTGGGCAATGACCACGTCAACAATAGTGCCCTTGGGGGAAACAACCACCACGTCAACAATGGTGGCCTTGGGGGAAATAACCACAACGTCACTAGCGATGGCCTTGGGGGAAATAACCACAATGTCGCCAGTGGTTCCCTAGGGAGAGATAAGCACAACATGTCTGGAAATGGCGTCGATGTTGCCAATCGGCACACCGATGGAACTGGACGTCTCGGCGCCACAGAAGGAACTACGCCCACCGTGGGCGATCGCATGAACCCTCGCACAGATGCTGATCGGGATGGGAAAGCCGGTGTCATGGACTAGGCTTGGGTCTGTGGGTATTAAAGCATGGAGTTATTGTTGTCTCTTGTATCAGGAATCATGAAAAACACATCTCTGGAGGTCTCTGTCTGTTTATCTATACGGCAACGAGAAATATCAGGCATCGACGAACAAAAAGCACTGCGTCGGACACTGTCAACAACAAAGAAATATGTATAGCTGCAAGCAGAGGTAGTATTTGCAAGTAAAATTTTCCACCGGATCTATCTCTATCATGCTTACGAATGAACGATCCATCTGTCCACCTGTCCATCCCACGCACACCTATCGTCTGTAAGATTAGGAATCTTTTGATCTCCTCATATGTAGCATCCTCGGCTAACATCCGCTCCTCGTCGAATGTTTATTACAGCACTTAGTTTCATCCTTCCGCCCATCCTTTCTCTTTGGGGCCCAGGAGGGGAATATTCGCTGCCCAGGCCGGCTAAGACGCTTCGCTGTCTTCACATGTATTCGGCGAGCCGATGCGGGGGAGCGACAGGACGGTGATTGGATTTCCTCCCCTTCTTTCGCGCGTTTAGGGACGAAGTCCTTATGTGATTTCGAATACGCTCGGAGAAGAAACCGGGCGTCCCATGGTGGTGGAGAAGAGAGAACCTATGGCTCTGGCGTTTCTATTGAGGCCGCACGTAACTGTAGATCTATCTGCATCCTCCTTTGTTGAGGAAGGTATTTAAATGCCCAAGTTGGTTGTGATCCATCGAGTACCCGATATCCGTCGTTTCCGGGATCTATTTTCCACGCTGGTCGTTATTAAAGACAGCTACTTGCCGCAGCTGCTGCCCTACCCCCCCAAGCGTACGGACCGCAGCAATATTGTTGTCCCTCGTTCTCGCTCTCTATCGACTCGGTCGTCGTCGCCAGCCATGTCCAACGAAGTCATTTTATACGACCTCCCTTCCAAGGGCGGCACGGCCTGGAGTTTGAACCCGTGGAAAAGTAAGTATGTCTCCTTCCTTCCGCCTGTGCTTCTTCTGGCCGATTATGTACACACGGCGAGATGGCGCTGGCAAAAGGAACTTCATCGTCCGTCCCAGTTGCTCTTAGAGCTTTCTCTTCTGACCACGGAGGCAGCTCGTCTCGCCCTGAACTACAAGGGTATACCATACAAGACGGAGTGGGTTGAGTATCCGGACCTGAAACCGACATTTACCAAGTTGTAAGTCCCACCCCTTGATGCATGCCGGGCCGGGCCTGTTTTCAGATTTCTATGTGGCCGATGAGTGTGTCGCGTGTTATATGCCCTGGTCTGCTTCGCCAGTCTTCGTCAACAACACGAAGGAGATGGAACAGAAACATACTCACTTTCCTTGATCTAGTGGCATCCCACCCAACAGTAGTGGGCCGTACGAGTACACCTCGCCAACCGTCCGGCTCCCGTCGGGCGAGTATGTGATGGAATCGCGCGCCATCATCGACAAGTTGGAGCAGCTCAAGCCCTCGCCGTCGCTGCACCTGGACTCGCCGTACTTGGCACGCATAGAGCAGCTGCTACCCAACGTGATCAACTCGGTGCGGGCGATCTTCATGCCGCTGGTGCCCAAGGTGTACCTGAACCCCCCGTCGTACGAGTACTTCGTGGCGTCGCGCGAGAAGGCCATCGGCATGACGCTGGACGAGTATGCGGCGAAGAACGCCGCCCAGGGCTGGGAGGACGCGAAGCCGCTCGTCAAGGAGCTCGCCGCCATCTACGCCGAGAACCCCGAGGGCCCGTTCCTCATGGGCAAGGAGGTCTCGTATGCCGACTTCATGGTCGTTGGCTGGCTCCGCATGATGGAGGGCTTAGGCCAGTTGGACAAGATCCTCGCCATGGAGGGCGGCGACAAACTCAAGGCCGTGTATGAGGCCAGTGCCCAGTGGTTGAAGAGGGATAGCTACTGAAAGAAGGAAAGAAAAAAACAAAGGAGCGAAGTGTAGGCAGGGTGGTGGGTGAGTGGGTGGCAGCATGTATGTATTAAATCTCGAGGAACGCTAGCCTCGTCCCCATTCAGCTGCTTGTACGCAGTATCACCGCCGCCATCCACTAAGGAGGGTGACATTATGTACTGTAGATATGCTATTACATACTCTGTCCAGCTACAGCCCCTTCTCGCCCGACACTAGCTGTGTGTCCGCTGATACCAGTCGATACGATCAATCACCTCGGTGTGTATGTACTGCTCCAGCCTAATAGGTAGCGACCTCCACTACCTTTAAAACGAGATGTGTAACTCGGACAGAGGAAGAAGAGACAAGCACCGTCACGGCGGCCGCATTCGCCGCACGCAGGACCCACGAAGCTGGGTTCCACGGAAGTTTTCGAACGCAAGGTCGACTGATGATTTGACGGTGGAAGGGGAGAAAACGCGGTAAAAAGGAGCCGTCTGGCCCGGTTCCAGCAGGAGGCTGGTTTCAGAAGATTCCACAGTGATCGAGATTGAAAGAAAGCTGGACTCGGTAACATGTCGCACGCAGATTGATGCGGAAAGACTCACAGAGAAGACAGCTGAGTAATGGTACGTCGGTAGTTTGTACAAGTATGTAGATGTCATTTCATCACGGTCATTGCCAACCGATCCTTTTTTGCACCACCTGCTCTATTCGTAGGTGGCGTCAATGCTCCAAGCCGTCTCTGCCGGATGCAATTTCACTGATTCGACGTCTGGCCGGTGCTGCTCTTGGAAGTTGCTCTAGAGCTGGATCACGACCTTGCCAAAATTCTTCTGCTGCCATTGGTATTCGTAAGCCTCCGGCGCATCCTTGAAGCTGAACGTCTTCTCGTCCACCACCGGGTGAATGTTGTTCGCGTCAATGCACCGACCATATCGATCAGCTGAGCCTTGGACCCGATCAAGATCCCGCGGATGATGCAGCCCGCACCCAGAGCTGCCAGCGTGCTGGGCTCGTCCGCCGCTTTGACACCACCCAGAAAACCGATCACGGAAATCACGCCCTCGAGTTTGATTGCTGCACGAAAGTGTCAGAAATTTCTAACTTGCGAAAGGGAAGGGGGGAAAGTCACGAACCTTTGAGGGACTGAGCCATCGTGCCAGGCCCACCAACCTCGATGATATGATCAACGCCCGCTTTGCCAGGTGTGAGGTTCTTTGCTGTCTCCCCCCAGTTCGGGTCCTTCTTGTAGTTGATAACATGGTCGGCGCCCATCTTCTTCAACGTCTTCGCTTTCTCATCTGAAGAGGTTGTGGCAATCACAGTGGCCCCGGCGGCTTTGGCGAACTGAATGGCGGCAAGCGAGACGCCGCCGGTTCCTTGAGTGAGAACCACCTCTCCAGGCTTCAAGGCCTTCGATTGAAGACCGTAAAGAGCGTTCCAAGACGTGAGGGGCGCGCAAGTCAAGGTCCCCGCCTCGGTTGGAGTGAGGTTGGACGGAGCATGAACGAGGCCCGACGCTGGGAAGACGGCATACTTGCGCAGACAGCCGTGGACGGTGCCACCCAATGTCGTGTTCATCATCGCTGCGGTAACGGGTCCGTATTGATGTGCTTGCGTGAACTGCGTGACCACCTTATCGCCTTCTCCAAACTCGGTCACTTTGGAGCCCACGGCGAGAATTTTTCCCGCACCATCCGAAGCAGCGACACAGGGGAGGTTGAGCGGCAGTGGATACTGGCCCTGTACATTCTGTCTCAATTTGGGCTTCTGCGGTAGTTGAAGCGGCACGCATTACCTTGGGGATAACCAGATCTCTATAGTTCAGAGAAACGGCTTGAATTTGAACCAAGCAGTCGTTCTCGCCGAGCTCTGGAACGGGGTAGTCTTCAACAAGTTTGATGTTTCCCCATCCTGGAGTCGCGGGGTCCGTGGATTGGATGACCCAGGCAGGGGTAGTCTTGGGAAGGGACATATTGGGTGTTGTGGCTCAGTGGAAGTATTCACGAGGTATATGGAAAGATGACCTGGAATAGAGCTCAATCAAGCTCGAAGGTGATGGTGAAAAAAGACTACCGTGATAGCACATGTAAACCTTGGGATTTATATAGATGAAGTCACGGCAATGTTGTGCATACCCTCTATGTCTCCACTGGTGCCACTTACGCATAAAACCCCAACACTCACGAAGACTGTTGCTGGCTGCTTAACTCCGGGTAGAAGGGTGTGAATGGCCGGACACCCATCAAACGGTACCACCTGTGTTGGGCAAAGTCTGCTCATGGCTAAATGGTGGGGTTAAATGATCTGTTTGTGCTGTCTGCCGAATTTCACGAGGCCATTGATTTCGCGCCTGACGCAACACAGCTTGGAGCAAATGGGTCCAAAGGTGTCTGGATGACAAACTCGTGTCATGAAATGGGGCTCCTGGTGCAAACTGCCTGTCGATCATACTTCGGGCCTCGAAATCCGCGAGCACCAATCACTCGAGAGAGGCTCCAGACTGCCAGAACGGGCAGAGCGTCTCGGCGTTTCTCGGCGGTGGAGTTATTGAATACCTGAAAGAGGGATGCAGAATTTATCAGCAGACGAAAGAAGCCTGTCTAAACTCCATGATTTATAAGAGGTGGCAATGAGGCTGGCGATGGTGGTGAGGTGGTGGTATTTTTTTCGGGGGGGTTGATGCGGTTGGGCATATGGCAATTGAGTGCAGATTATACGGTGAGGCTTAGCCGCACCAAGCGCTCCTTCCCTTTTCGGATTTTAGGGCAACGCACGAAAATCTTGGCGGATTTCCAGAAATTGCGGATTGAGGACTCCGATCACTTTCGACACACCCACAAGGCCTTCGAACCACCAACCTTCAACCTCCTGGGACAATCACAGATTGCGAATCACTTGACAATCCTCAAGTCGCAATCATGTCTCAACCTGCCCTCAACAAGATCGCCCCCAACAGCCCTTCGCGGCAACACCCTTCCGAGCTGGAAACCAGCATCGCAACCGCTCTCTATGAACTCGAGACCAACATCCCCGACCTCAAGGTCGCCTTGAGACCGCTTCAATTCGTGTCTGCTCGCGAGGTATGAACAGCCCAGTATATCGAACAGTCTTCTAGCCTACTGCAACGACCCGGAAAACATGGACAAAAAACGCTGACAAGATTTTTCTGTTATTCAGCTCGAAGTCGGCCATGGCAAGCGTGCCGTCGTCATCTTCGTTCCCGTGCCCCTTCTCCCAGGCTTCCACAAGGTCCAACAACGCCTGACCCGCGAACTCGAGAAGAAATTCTCTGATCGCCACGTCTTGATCCTCGCCTCGCGCCGCATTCTGCCCCGCCCCAAGCGTTCCAACCGCTCCCGCACCAGCCAGACCCAGAAGCGCCCAAGAAGCCGCACTTTGACTGCCGTCCACGATGCTATTCTTGCGGATGTCGTCTACCCTGTTGAGATCGTCGGCAAGAGATTGAGGACCAAGGAGGATGGAAGTAAGGTGTTGAAGGTCATCCTCGATGAGAAGGAGCGGGGTGGTGTGGACTACAGACTCGACACCTACTCTGAGGTGTACCGGAAGTTGACTGGACGGGTTTGCGGCTTCGAGTTCCCCATGAGCAGCGCCACCGACTTCTAGATGTTGAGGGAGATATCCAGATGAGAAGAGTGCAGAAGACAGGCTGGGTGGTGTGGCTATGATACAAGAGAGACTGGAGTGCACGGATGCATTCGGGTGCTAGGGCAGTCAGTCTGTTTCATCCCACCTTGCGAAGTCTCGTTGTATGGATGAGGCGAATCTCCGCGGAATGCTAGAGAGAACATTGTGCTTGGATCGAGCCAAACAGGGAATGCCACTCAATTGAGGGCCGGAACTCGCAGCAAAAGCGCCCAGCAGATATTTTTCGTGCGAGAAGTAGAAGACAAAATATGTGTTCAAATTGCCCCGGTGTCGTTTTTCATCGAGTCTTGTACAGGATACTGCTACATGAATTCTCCGCCGCCGAGGATGTCCTTCATACTGACATTCCCACTTCCTCTCTCTAAAGGTTGTGGTTGTCCCTGACCAGCCTTCCACCCGATCATGTAGATCACTCGAAAGGTGGCCGGTATTCTATCCTTTTCGTCCTCTTTACAATGTAATTCCCTGTATATGGCTTCATTCGCCAGCAGCACATCTCGACTCATGGGTCCGCCCATGGACTTGAGGATGGCGTTGCCCTCACCCATGGCTTGAATATCCGTCATCAAAGCAAATGTGTCGGGATATTCGACTATTATATCGTCAACATCGACAGTCAGAAGTTTGAATCCAGCTCGGCCGAGGAGGTTCCCTACGTCTCGGACGTCTGCTAAAGGTGATATATGAGGTGAAACGCCGCCGTGGCGCTCGAGGTCGGCCAATTGGAGCGACGAGCGCAGTTCAAAAAGAGTGTCTCCGCCAAACATGGCTGCGAGAAATGGGGCGTCAGGTTTGAGAATGTTGTTTATGCTCGACAGCACTGATGGGAGATCGTTGATCCAATGAAGAGATAGAGAAGAGAGAACAGCGTCGAACGTGTTGGCTTCATAAGGGAGGGTCTCTAGAGAAGTGAGGACTTCTTGGGTGATTGGGACTGCGGGTGCAGGCAGCGAATCATCACGGTGGAGGGCGGTGGGAGAAGTGTCTGCGCAGGTAAGGTGGTGTATTCGTTCCGAGAGAGGGATCTTGGCCTTTGTTGCTCCTTCTGGTATCTCTGGCGCAATCAATGGCGGCTTAGAGAGTGCCCGTGCGATATTGCAGCTGTTGGCACCCAAGTCGAGCACATGAGGGAACTCGCGATTGATATCGAGGAGTCGGTCGACGAGCCGCTGAGCTACTTCATCTTTCAGATAGTCGGCCTTGCGACTGTATTCTGCGTTTGCGGCCGCCCGTTCTTTCTGGAGGTACTTCACATTCTCGTTGAAGACTTGGAGAGTTGGGGCGCCAGGTGACTGGATGGCGTATGGCCTGCGGAAGCAAGGGCGCCGTCGTAGAGCGGCAGTGGGAAGCCAAGGTCTCAACGCCGGTGGCTTCATTGTGGCATAGATTTGGTATGATGCTTCTAGACCACGTCGTTGACCTGAGAGTGGAAGAGAAGTTGTTCATTGTTCTGCTCGTCTAGTTCTTTTGCGGCATGATGTCAATATCACCAAGGGCAGGTTAGCCGTAACCGCGTCTGACCGCGTCTGTTTCGGTTGCGAGGCGTGAAGGTCTCGAAAAAAGATGAAGAGAAGGTAGGTCTGTATTTTCTACGGTTCAAGCCATTATGGTGGACTAATTAATGTGCTCCTGCATGAGGTTGTGCTAGTTTCGAGTGCAAACCAGGTCATACTTGACGGCGCTGCGATGGCATTCCCCTACACGTTTGTCTCTTGCCCCTGTTCCGATGCGTCTAACAGAGCATTGAAGTCGAAGCGATCCTCCCGCGATGTCGACTTTGAGGACATCCAGGACGGTGAAGAGACCTTTGATCCGCGACACCCACGGTCTGCCTTCTCTCTGTTTCCCCCAGAGCATCTGTTGTACTGCGAGGAATGCCACGAGATCAAATGCCCTCGTTGCGTGACCGAAGAAATCAATGCAACCTACTGCCCAGACTGTCTGTTTGAGAGTCCCAGGGTTATGGTGAGGAGTGAAGGGAACAGGTGTCCTCGAAATTGCTTTCATTGCCCCATATGCACGGCCCAGATGATCACCACTTCCATCGGCGACCCCAAAGACGGGCCATTCATCCTCAATTGCAACTATTGCATGTGGAGCACCCTCGACGTGGGCATCAAGCTCGAAAAAGCGACTGGCGTCCGCGGCCAGCTTGATGAGATCGCAAATGGAGGCAAACGCAAGGCTTCCACCTTGAGATCACAGCCATACCAAGATGATCTCGCACGCAAATCCTCGCTTTCAAGGCCCCCTTTGTCTCAGGAAGAAGTAGGAGAGGTTGTGGAGGCCAAGGAGAAAACCGAGTCACAGGTTTCTTTAGATCCAACAGCGAGGTTCAACGCCCTGAAGACGTTCTACAAGGAGCAAATCGCCGAATCCTCAGCAACGGACGCAGGGTTTTCCACGTCGGCACTGGACATGGCTTACTCTTCCCCATCGTCACTCCAACGGATCATGAACATCTATACCAACAGAGAAAACTCGCTCAAACGGGCACGACAGAAGCTTACAATCATGCGAGAGGCTCGGACGGCGAGCGAAGGATTCAAGCTGCATGGCCCACAAAGTGATACGCCTTGCGAATACGACGAGACTACAACCAATGCACAAAGAACGTTACAGAACCCCTCCTTCATCGGCAATCCTGAAGCACGTCTCGTCTCAGATCTCAGACCCATGCCCACACTTATGCGCACAAAACGATCCAAGCGCTGTGCAACCTGCAAACACATCCTCACTCGGCCTGAGCTGAAGATCTCGTCTGCGCGGTACCGCATCAAATTGATTGCGCTCTGTTATATACCCTTTGTGACCATCAAGCCGCTCCCTGTTCCAGGCGGCTTGGCCCCTTCTGGCCCGGACGGGAGTGATGTTGTCCTTGCGGCCGGGAAGCCCGTTCAGTTTATAATGACACTGCGCAATCCACTATTTGACGATGTGAATGTCAGCCTGGGAAGCCTGAGCGTAACGCCAGGAAAGCACGGACATCGAGTCACGATCTTGTGTCCACAATTTCAGATCGGGAAGAATAGCGATGCCTGGGACGATGCCCTCAACAACCCTCCGACTCATCAAGCGACGGGAGGTGCCAACACAGCGGGTGGAGAACAGATAGCGGGCAAACTGTACGACCACGGTCGGAATTGGGCGAGTGTGGTGATTGAGATTGTTCCCTCGAGCATTCTAAGAAATGAGGGCCAGGAACTGGACGAGGATGAAGATGTCATTGAAATTCCTATCAGAGTCAGGCTTGAATGGACGGTCACCGAGGACGAAACGGCAGGTATTGTGGAGAGAAGGAAACGGGAGAGGGAGAAGGTGCTCGAGGACGGCGAAGAGGCGGATGATGGGAAAAGAGAATTGAGTTATTGGATGGTCCTTGGTATTGGACGGGTCGACTGTTGAGAATAAAACCACTGTTTGATGGGAGTCAGGTCTGGAAAAGATACCCAGTTCTCGAGTGATGCGTATTTCTTGCCAGGGATCATTTGGTTGACCACCGTTTTGTCCATACTTCTATGTCTTTTGGATCTCCCCAGAGCGCAGGCTTCTTTGCTGCATGGCCGTGGTGCAAGATGGAGAGCATTGGACAGGAGGATGCTCTTGTTGACATGTCTTTCATACCGTTCGTCGGTCACTCATGACCCTCACAATCCCACCAACGCCCACCACCTCCGTCAGCTTCTCATGCCAGCTCAGCAGCACACTCATGACCTGGCCACCCCCACCCTCTCCAAAATTCCTCGATTGAATCTGACTGAAGCCCGTGCCAGTCGCCTGCGGGCTCACCCCCTTGCCACTGGTTGTACTGCTTCCGCTGGCCATGCCCTTGTATATGTACTTCATCAAGGTATCCCCCAACGCCGCTCCGCCCGGCTGTTTCAGCATCTCCGTCAGTATCCGACTGACATCGCTCTGTCTAATCCCTTGTAGCACCTCCAAGACCGTGGTGAGGTGGACTTGTTTTGCGCCCTCGTCGCCCGCTAGAGGGGCAGTTTCGAGTGCCGATTGTAGAGCGCCTAAGCTGTCACCAGCGCGGAGCAGTTGCCGGACCTGTTGGCCGATTTGTGCGGCCTCGGAGGATGTGGAGGGTGCGGGTAGGTTGGCTGGGAGAAGAGTGGAAAGAGGAAAGTTCAAAGCGGAGTCAGGATCGTAGGCGTCGACGTTTATCGTGCGCCAATTTATGTTGGCCATCGTGGGAGAGCGTGGTAGACTTGCTGCTTATGCGTGGTCGTTGGCGGGGAAAGCAATGAGGGCTCGGGTGTGTCGACAGCTGAGGTGGTGACGATTTCGACCCGGGAGAGTGGGCTGAGCGTCTGAACTATGAAACCAGAGTTTGTGTATAAGGTCAAATAGACTTAAGAGGAAGAAAACACAGTTGTAGTTGTGTATATGCTAGGTTCACTCGAGAGTGCTCCAAGTAACAATGCGGGACAAGTGCGAAGGCCAATGAGGCCCGAAATGGCCTAACGGCGTTACGTAATCTTTGCCAAGACCTTCCCAGGCTGGGCTGCAGCCTTGCGCTATCTAGCTACTCGAAATTTCCAACTTCAACCTTCAATCATTCACGATGGAGTGTATGCATCATTTGTCGCCTCAATGCTCGTCATGCCTTTGCTGTATCTGGCAACTTCTGGTTGAAGCTAACGACAATCAGTATCGTCCTTTCAGTCAGAAGTCTCACAAGTTATACAATACGAAGCCTGGCCTCTCATCATGTCCTTCCTTGTTAAGGCCCCAAGCGTAAGGGCTGTCATCATGAACCGTGGTCCTCCTCAGATCTCTTCGGTATTTTCCGGCAAATGATCCGCCTTCAGCTCGATGCATAACACATCTGAATTTCGAATTAGCTCTGCTGCAGAATAGTCGCTTACTTGAGAGATCGCGCCCATATCTCGTCGAGAGAATAATGATCAACTTACGTGTTGTCCCAGATAATCAAGTCACCAGGGTCGTTCCATGGAATGCTTATGGTATACTTGTCCTGCGTTGCATGCGCCATGAGCTTATCCATAAGCTCCTGCGACTTCTCTGGAGGTACATCCACGATATGGTCCATGTGTGCGGCGATATACAAATTCATCCGACCAGATGGCTCGTGCTTCTGCACCAGGCGATGTCTGTGCATCGGAAACTTGAATACATCGACATCCTTGAAGTAATCCGGTGCTGCCTTTTTGCGTGACGAGTAGAGGGAGTGGGCGCCAACATAATTCTTTTCCAGGAGTTCGGCCTTCAACTCAGGATCCAATTCGTCGAATGCCGTCCGTGTGTCAGCAAATCCGGTGTTGCCACCAGTGTTGGGCGGTGGCAGTTCGTGGGCCTTCAGGATCGAGTACGATGCCCTCCGGGGATTGAAGGAAGAGTCGACGTGGTACAGGGCATTGCCCTTGTTGTACTGCGCACGGGGACTGTCTGGTGACAGGACAGTGTTCGTATCGGGGTCGATATTGCCGGCGTCAAAAAGCTCATAGTATTCATATCGTGGCTTCCTCCCGTTGGTCATGTACGGCCTGATATCGTCCAACTCTCCAAATCGACGAGAAAATTCAACGTGCCCTTTGTCGTCGAGTCCTGTCTTCCGGAACACAATCACGCCATACTATCAAGCAGTCAGAGCTCTGTAAGTTGCAACAACTATAGACTATCTTCAAAATTTACCTTTGCAGAAGCTGCGAGGATCTCCCTGAACACGTCATCTGGAATTGGTTTAGAGAAATCAACGCCTTCAATCTCGGCCGCGAATGTCGGGTGCAGCTTCTTGATCTGGATCTTGTTGAATTCAGTCTCTGGTGTTAGAAGAAGTCCAGGCATTGTGCAAACTGGCACAGATTCTGAATTTCAGTGACGGTGGTTGGCTATGAACAGTTCAGCGGCGCAACAACCAGATGGCAAGGCCGCCATTTGGTCCTATGTCTTATATGTTTGAGGAATAGGGACTCAAAACACGCCAGAGCAGGTATTCGGCAATTCTCCGTTCATTCTGAACGCATCTGCCGAAGCCCCATGTCCGCTCCTGTTGACTCTCGACACTGTCAGCCTCGAGTTTCCCCACAGAAGACAGTGGACGAAGTGTGCGGGGAAGATGAGAAGATCCATTCTTTCGTATGGAGGTGGGAGGCAATGGAGAAAAGCGAATCTCTTCGTCCCAACGCCCGCGAAATCCTTACCTGGACTGGGGCCCCCGGGGAAATCCGATGCCGCTAGCCTGCGCCATACATGAATATGGAATGCTTGACCTCAATTGGTTCAGATGACTCCTGATTGCTTCTGCCGACCTCCGAATTTGCTTTACCATTGGCGATCAGCCATGCCACTTTGGACTACTGGACTTGACGACTGCTCTCGCGTGAGTGTATTGAGCACAGGGGGATGCTCAGCTATACTGCTCAATGGTCAATCTCCTACGAGGTTTCAGGCGTTGGCGATAGAGTCCTTTTGATCATACGGTGCCGCTGATCTGAAGATCTAGAATAGAGATCTATTACACTGCGAGATTTGGCTGATGTCTCAAAGAAATAGCGATAACAATCGCCCCATTGACGGTATCAGTGATTCGGCTTATCACAAGGACGATTCTCTTCACAGGCAATGGGTTTCAAGCCGCCTGATTTGAAATATGCCTTGTTTGTGCTGCCTTTTTTGCGACAGGTAAGAACAGCAACAAGTGACTTTGACGGTTGAGGTTACTTGCAGCACGAAACAAAGACAAAGATGAGGTAAAGGTGATTCAGTCAAACTGCAGGGCCTTTTCTGGTAGTTTCGATCTTCACCGCAATTTTCAATTGGTAGCAAACATTGTGCATCTGCTCAGGTGGAAGACACCTACGTGGATAAGGGCAGAGTCTGTTCCAGAATGCTCAGTGACAGCTTGCCTTTCCCACTCAGTCTTCACTATAAAGTCACCAACGTCACGCACCTCTGATTGTCACTGAGTTCTTAGTGACTCGCAGCGAAAATTTTTGCTCAGTAAGTGAAGATGGACTATATATGGACTATATATATCCCGCGACTGTATCGAATTCTGAACTTTCCTCTCCCGCATCTCTCCAACCTTCAACGAGCTCTGAGGATCGACACCGATTGCCAAAGTCATATTCTCAGACCGACCCTCACACTTACTGATCAGGCGCAATGGCGCCTCTCTTTCATTTCGTTCTCTTTGGTCTGGTCGCCAGCCTTACCAGCTCTGTCAGCGCAGGCCGGGCCACGCCGAACGTGAGACGCGCTGACCTGGAGGTTGACTGCTCCTGTGACAATGAACCTTCTCATCCCGGTACGTTCTCCCAACTTTTTCAAAGTCGCGTGTTAATGTGGTGGCTAGGTCCACACCCTTGGGGAGATTGGAGCATGGCCACCAGCGCGACAAGTGGTGCCCCTGTTGCCCCAACTCCTGCAACTGGGCCGACTTATTATGGTGGTATCAACTCTACATCTGTGACTATAGCTGAGACATCATCTGCATCGGTGACTTCGACTGAGTCGTTCTCTACATCAGTCATTTCGGTTGAGGTGTCCTCTACATCAGTTGTTCCGGGTGAGGTGTCTGTGAGCCAACCAAGTCCTAATACGTCGGCCTCGCAACCTCCACCCACTTTTGTCTCCTCAAGTCTGGCTTCAGGTTCTTCCTCCCCTGGTTCGTCCTCTTCGGGTTCGTCATATCCTGGCTCGACAAGTGCAGGAATTGCGCCATCTGCCGATACCAATTCGTCGACTTCGGGCGCCTCCATCATGCAGTCGATCAGCAGCATCAACTCTAGCACGTCAAGTCAATTTTTGCCTGTTGGTTCTGCCAATGGGACATCCCAAACTCAGACGACTTCAGTCTTGCCTTTGACAACAATGTCTACTCCTGAGGGCTCAATGTCTGTCGTCTCGCAGTCAACTCAAACCGAATCTGAAGTCACAGTGTCATTTGCGAGCGTGTCAAACCTTTCTCAGCCTATTACCCCATCAAGCATGACTTCGGCCTTTCCTTCAAACAGCACATTGAGCATGGTACCAGCATTCTCGGCAAATGGCACATTGAGCATGATTCCGCCTTTTCCAGCTAACAGCACGTCGAGTGTGGTTCCGTCATTTTCAGGGGACAGCAGCGCTCCTGGAAGTACACTGTCGGCACAAGACCCAGCCACAAATGGGAACTTGTCAAGTGTAGGCTCATTCTCTACCGCCTTGACTTCGAATACGACCGCTGGATCCGAGATTACGACTTCATTCACCAGCACCATTGATCTGAGCTCGACAACGTTCATTACTGTCATTCGAACGACGATCAGCATTGTGCAATTGTCCTCATCATCGACCCAGGCTGCTGGTTCCAGTAATGGGTCTTCAGCCTCTGGATCGTCGTCAAGTCTTGGAACATCTGGATCCGGCTCAAGCTCGTCCTCTGGTAGGGAGACGGCCTCGACTTCGAGCGGAGAGAGCTCCTCTTCTAGCATTAATAGCTCCAGCCTGGCATCCGCAACTGGGTCGACCTCATCCTCCAGTGCGGTAATTACCCCCCTGCCTGGAATCACGATGACTCCTCCTGTAGTCACATCCACGCCCGCGCTCCCTACAGTGTCCTTCACAGGCGACATGCAATGTTCCTATTCTTTCTCGGCAAACGATACCGCACTCACTTCGTACACGCTTGCTCCGTGGTGTTGGCCTTGGCCTGTCTCTGGGAAAGATACTACAGCGACAGTATCGGGAACTGTTGTGCTTGCAAGCACAGCAAACTGCATGTGTCCGCTCTGCTGGCTTGCAAACCCGCTGTGCTACGACCAAAAGCCGTCCGGTTCGAGTTGTGCCGATGGCTGGGTTTGCTCTGTGACAACTTCGTCCGGGCAATCAGGCGTTGTGTATTCGCTTCCTACTGGTTTCGTTTATGACACAACTACGCCGGATCCGTGGAGTATTGTTACCGAGCAAGGCGTGACCAGGACAAGCGGTAGCAGCAGTACCACATCGGTCACATGGAGTGCTACGCTTTCACACAGTACTCGAAGCATCCAGGGTGGCTACGTTGACTTTCCCTTCTGGTCATGGAGTTGTATTGGCCCTCTGTGCCATGGAGACTGTGGAGATCTTCTCGACTGGGTGTCAGCCATGGCTTCTTGCTTCTTTGGATTGGGATGCAAGAGGCCATGTAGCGATCACGGCTCCAATGGATTTCAACTCCCACCAGTGCGTATTGCAAATTTCCCCCTGCAACCTTCCATGTGAGACTAACTGATGCAGATTCCCGTCCTTCCTCCGATTCCCGCTGCACCCGAAGCATCAATGACTGTTCCAACGACTCATTGTACAGCATCGCCTTGTACCGACAACCCATCAGCGAATCCGTCGTCTGCGCCAACGACGAACTCTCCGAGCTCGTCGGGTACCTCAAGTTCGTCTAGCTCGTGTTCGTCAACGGCATATTCTTCCTGCCTCGACATCTGTTGGACTTTGAGCTCGAATGGGACAGCCTCTGCTACCCAATCGTGCAGCCAATTATGTGAAACGGTTACACAGTGCTCTGGAACTGACACATTTACGACGACCACTGTCAATGCCTCCACAATCGCCCCGGCTTGCACAGTCGTCAGTACCTGGTGGAATGACCCATCCATATCTGCTCAGATTGCCTCGTGGATCACTCAATTTCCACCAATCCCGGACAACGCGACGGGTCAATTTAGCACATTCAGCTTCGCGTCAAATGCCACGCAGACCATGGGCAACACCACGTCGAGCATCATCATGAGCACGTCGAGTTTGACAACCTTGACGTCTCGGACATCCACGATTTCCAGCCCTCCTATCACGACGCCGTCAATTCCCAGCGCCCTGCAAGACTTCACAGTGTTGGCCACAGACGACAATGGCAATGTGTACAGTGAAGTTTATTCAGGAGCGGTCATGGTATCGTCTACGCTAGTCTCCTCGAGATTACTTCCCACGTTGGGACCAAGTGGCCCCTGGTCGTTTGCGTCATCTGGGGTATCTCTGGTGACCAGAACCCCTTCGACTCCCCCCATCTCTGCTGGCTCTGGCGCGCATCCGACCCTCACAAGCATGGCGGTAAGCTACAGCGAAGTCTCCATATTCACTTGTGACGGCGTGGCTGCATTCGGGAGCGCAAGCTGTACAGACTCATGGGGGCTCAAAACCGTGTCGACCACCGTTCCCAGCCCAGACGACCAAACCACATACTGTGCCCACTGGACTGCGTTCACAACCACTACGAGCCCAGCGATGTACGGTGTGCTGAACTGTGCAACCCCTGTGAGCGGGAAAGCCACCAGTACGGTCGCCACTGCGTGGAACTCGGGTCTTCCTTGGTCGCCGTTCCAGTTGGACACCGGCCCAATCGACGCCTTTTGCCAGAGCTTGGTTGATCGGAACATCGTTTTCTACCAGGGCATCGCAATCACCGCCGCGTCGAGCGCAGGGCTCGTGTCACCGGGAGAATGCGAGCAGTTTGCATCGGTAGATGGCTCGAAGTTCAGCTACAACCTGACACTAGGTCTTGCTTTCGACTTCAACGGGTGCCAGTCGCCAACAGGCACGCCATTTGTCAACGGTGTTTCCATGAAGGAGTACGGCGGAGAGAAATGCGTTCAGACATTCTGGAACCATCTCAATGAAAAATGTAAGTCGTTTCCTGGACAGCATCCAACCGGCAACAATCTTGAGGAGTGTTGTTTTCTTTCTCTTGCTAACCATCGTCATCATCAATAGGCCAATTCTCGGACTCGGACGCAAAGAAGAGAGGCCTTGGTCAGTACACCAGGGTTGGGGGAATGTACTGGGCGGACTGCATGCGATGGACCATCATCGCTGCGCGGAGTGATTTGTCGCCACCTGACACTGTTGATGGGAACTGACAGTGAGGTCAATCGATCGTCTTTCTTTTTTCTTCCCCCCTTTTTTACGGTTCAGCGCGACATTGGCTTTGAGGAGGATGACTCATGAACCCCAGAAGACTGCAGGCCTCTCATTGTGAGGCTGTTGGGTTAGATACACGCAGGAAAAATCGGCGTTACAAAATATGGCATTACTTTGTTTTGAACTCATACTCCTCCACTTACTTCGACTTACTTCAGACTCTCTGTGTTCCCTAGCTCTAACAGCAGCTTAGTTTTTTCTCTTCACAACACCAAAGCTGCAGTCACCTCCATTTGAACTGCCGATTAGATACGGAGAATCAAGGCAGTCCATCATGGCGAAGGTAGATCTCTCAGCTCGCGTCTTGCACAGGCTGCAATGAACGTGCCAAACTTGGCAGTGGGTGCTATGCTATGCTTCGTTGGAATGCAAAGCATGCCGGTGCCAAATTACCACCCACATTCCTCGATCCTTTTTTTTTAGGCAGAGATGTACACATACCTCGGAAAACAAAGGTCACTATGCGAGTCAGCCAAGTAAGTTATTTCGCTCGCTACTGTTGTTGTTATTGACTAAAATAGCCTGCTAGCATCGTAAGAAGATCTCTTTCTTCTAGTGATGTGTCCTTACTTCTCTCTCAATATCCCATCTGTTGAACACGGCATTCAGTCTCGTCTTGGGTCTCTCAAGATGCAGTGAGCAGCAGACTGAGAAGGCCGCCGTGTATAGAAAGGCACACACAGCGTGGAAACTTATCTCGAGCAAGGTACCACCCGGAGCAGCAATATGCCCTCTTCATGGATGGAGGAAGGGGAGCAATTCCACCACGGGCACGAGCACGCGAGTCACAGAAACGACTCGAACGAAGCACACAATCCCATCGGCGGAGCAAGTGGATCGCCAGCCCAGTTTGGATCAAGAGTACATCCCCAGACGACATCCTTCTCGGCACATCTCCCAAACAATGTTGACAGCTTTGGAACAACGCACAGCCCACACTCATGGGGATCTCGCACGCCCACCACACCCATCAGCCAGGAGCGAATACAGGCTATGACAGTGGCGGCCCAGTATCCCGACGACATCGATCGGTCGCGGTGGGTCGAGGCTCGCCGCCCACCCAACGAGCTCGACTACAGCCCGGCGTTCTCAGACTCGCCTCTCCTCCCGCCAAGCGCAGCGGCGGCGCGCCGACATCTATCTTCGGACCTCGATTCCCTGTTCGAGGACAGTGGGTCGGAAGAAGAGGAGATATTGTATGTGCTGCAGAGAGCAACCACAGGTGCGGCGGAAGATGGGTCGGTAGACGCTGTGTTGCCTCACGGTCACGGTCACGGTCACGGTCACGATCATGGTCATTATCATGGCCATGATAGTGATCAGCCTTCCCCGTGCGGGCTCAGCCGGCAGCTACAGGGCTCTTTGAACGTCTTTACGGCCGAGGTAGAGGTTGAGACTGAAGACCATGATGTTGGTCGACTTGACGATAAAATTCATTCAGTAAGGGATGAGGAAGGGCCACAGAACCAATTGCCAGAGCAAGGACCCTCATGCTTTAATGCACATGAAGGTATTTCCTACAACCTCTCAGCACAAAACGGAGAGCTTCAAGAACAACCACAAGTACCATTGCAGGGATCAGAGGCTAGGCATCAAAAAGTCCATAATTGTGCCTGCGGCTGCTCCACCGGTGAATGTGCCTGTCACCCTTCATATTGCGAATGCGTGGGCTGCGACCACACAGAGCAGATGAGGCAGTTGCGAGACGATGCGGAAAGGAAATGGGACGATGAAGGGGATTCCGACAAGAAACACTGTGGTTGCGGAGAGCTGCAGGAGAAGCGATGTTCATGTCCCCCAGATATATGTCACTGTGCCGGCTGCATCGAGCATGGCGGCGGATCGTTGGTCGTGGATCCCTTCAACAGCTGCGGCTGTGGTGGTGCAAATGGTCAATGGTGTCGGTGTCAGTCTGATCGATGTGCTTGTGCCAATTGCGATCGGCATAGACCCCATGGCGGGTATCGCAATCGCGGAACGCCCACTGAGGCGAGGGTATACCAGGAGCCAGCAGTAGGATCCCAGTCGGTAAACGACGGTGCGCCACCACCGACCTCAGCATGGCAAGCACTCGAATTGCTCATTAAGAACCAGCAGACGGCAAGGGCTGGTCCGGCCACACATACCTGTGAGTGTATGCATCAAGGTCCTTGCTCGTGTCTTCCTGGCCTATGTGGATGTGGTGACAAAGAGTATCCGGTGGAGGAGGGAGGAGAGCTTTTATCGGCTCAGCCATGTTTCTGCGAAGAAGGACGAATCTGTACCTGCTCCCCGGGATCTTGCGGCTGTCGCAGAAAAGCAGAGCGTGTACCAGACCCGGAGACCTCTCGCAGTGAAGAAGCACCGCCAGAGCCGATACAAGCAACAGCAACAACATCAACGACTTGGTCAACACGCCAGGAATATCGTCCGCTGCACCTCAAACTCGCAGAAATGATAGAACCCCCTGCATCCTCACTGATGCCGAGAACGAGTGTTCCTCCGCTATTCAGTCGAAAGCGACCCGTGCTGCCCACGCCGGCACAGCCACCGACGCCATCCTCCAGCCAACGAAGCCCGATCGTTCTAAGTCGTCCAGGCACTCCGCGTCCTCCTGCTGACTCGACGCCTTCGACGCCGTACGCAGCGGATGTGCTTCATGAATACATC
The DNA here is from genome assembly GCF_001651985.1 of Fonsecaea erecta. Taxonomy (NCBI): domain Eukaryota; kingdom Fungi; phylum Ascomycota; class Eurotiomycetes; order Chaetothyriales; family Herpotrichiellaceae; genus Fonsecaea; species Fonsecaea erecta. The sequence continues at coordinate 2,421,321 of NW_017387248.1, read as the reverse complement.
CAGCAGAGCATAGAGCGAGAACTGCTGCCGCCAACCCAGGAGCACATCCGACAGAGCGTCGAGCCCGAGGTTCCACCAGCGAACTGGGCACGCGAAGCGACAACCGCATATGTCGACCGCTCACTGACCCCGTCTCCATTGTCACGACGAGACGCAGACGTCGAGATGAGAGACGTCTCCCCAACATTTTTGCCGGGCGATTTTGGCCGAGAGCTCTCGCTCCCGCCACCAACCTCCCAGCCAGATCACTCCATTAGTGACCGTCCAGCCCTGTCTCCTGTGAGGCTCGCTCCTCCGCCAATTCCTGATACTAGTTCGGCCATCAAGCAGCCGAAGCGGGGCGAGCGGCGGAAATCGGCCGTGCAGGGGTCGAAAGTCGAGAAGCGCTCGGCAACAGGCTCAGCAGCGAAACCGAAGAGTCGAAACGTGACCAGGAAGCCGACGGCTTCTGTGGGCAAGCTGGTGGAAAAGGCCAAGAAGCAAACCAAAGAAGCTGCTGCGGCCGAGATGGCAGACGAAGGAGGACAAGGACGGGATCAAGGAGCCGGCGACGCGCTGCAGCCGCCTACAGCGAATGGTGGCAAGGTGGCTGCTGCTGTGGCAAAGATCGAGCAACAGGTCAAGCAGCAGGACGACGAGAAGCACTTGAAGCAGAAGGACGGCACGGCGGTACGGAGGAGTCAGCGTGCGAACAAGGGAGTTCGGACCTCGTTTGGATATACTTGATGTCCAGAGTGTTTTTGGCGTGGGCTGCTTTGATCTTTTGTATTCTCTCCGCGTTTTCGGTCGCAAGGCTTTTAATCTCAGAAGAATGTGTCGTTTTGATGCGGACTGTGTGACCTGCTAAACGGGCAAGCTTGTCAGCCCGTGTCTACCCTGCGTCTATACATAGCACTGGCTCCTTGACTTCTTATGTAACTGTGTCATTTGCCTCGAGTAAGATCACCAGCTTTTGCGATGTTCATGACCTATCGATCTCCTTGTAATTTCTTAAGAACGATCATGATCGAGCAAAGTATCTCTGAACCAGGCTCAGCGGCGACTGCATCACGAAGACGCCTTCCAAACAGCAATTCAGATACGGTATTGACTGCAGGATCAGGAAGGCGCTGTTGTCTGCTGCGGCGCGGTTGGCGTCCATGTCTTCGCACACGGCGTTGATAATATCTTCTGCGTCGGAGTTGACCCCCGACGCAGCAAGGGTGACGACAGCGGTCTGCACGTCAATCAAGCTCATGAGCAACTCGAGCATGAAGCTCCAGTAGCAGATTAGCACGCCGGCCTTCTGGCCGTCTCGGAATCTGAGCTGGTACTTGGGGTCTTCAAAGCTCGGAACACACATCGGGTCGCTGTGGGAATAGGGATGGTCCACGACGGTGTCTGTGCTCCAGTAGATGGGGTCCGGCGAGCATGATTGCTCCAGGTTGTGGAGCCATGCTTCGAGATCCGCCTTAACCTTCGCAAAGTCCGCAGCGAGTCCACGGGCTATTCTCAACTCGTGCGAGAGATCGCTTGGACCACTCTGGTCTCCCTGTGGATTTTGCACGAGCATCGGGATCAGGTCGTCGGCGCGATGTAAGAGCGTGGGAATTCCCAGGGCGATATCGTGGAGGATTTCCCTCCTCGTCTTTGGGCGGCAAAAGAACGGTCTGTATATCCACTGAGGCTCGGACAGGACGCTGGGTCGCCGCTTCTGCAAGGTGATGAATATCTGCCGTTACAACCTTCAGTACAACAATCGATTCAGGCCAACGAGATAATTGCTAAACGAGATTTTCTTACAATTATTCCTCGAAGTCCTGAGAAGGACTGCAGCAGATGAGGTGATTGGTATACGTCAGGTCCGGAGATCTGGAGCAGTTGGAGCATTCCCTCGTAATGAGTGAGGAAGCCCCACCGAGTTTTACCTAAATCATTCACGTACTGATACATGTTAGCCAATTTCGCAACGAATACAGTGGTCTGCCTGGGCAATTTTAGGCTGCGTATACCTCGAACAGCTGCAGCGTTGTCGAGAGAGCGAGGAAAAGCTGACAATAGCTCGTCTCCGGATGAGCCAGGTTGGCAGCGAATCGAGATCCGATGAAAAGGCGGAACTCTTGAACTGCCGATGTGTAGGCCGCCCGAGCCATTTCTGTGAGCCTCGGATCCTTGACCAAGAGGCTCAAATACATGGTCAGAAGACAGAATATGGACTTGTCCAGGATATGCCGCTCGGATCGTCGCGCGAGGGGCAGCAAAGAACGGATACAGACAGCTACGCTCGAGCAATCCCCCTCGGTCGGCGATGACGGTATTCGGTCGCCGCTGAAGAGGCCCGTGTGATCCTTCGGTTGAAATGCATCCAGAAGAGTTGAGTAGAAGAGTTCTTCAGGAAGTGCTGTCAGAGACGTCGTGGCTCGTAGCAGTGACGCTCGGGTGCGTTGCAGAAGTCTCTGAATCACCTCCAGAGTGGTGGAAGAAGCCACCGTCACGGCCTCCTGTGTCTCAGGATCTAGATCTGATTGAGCATGGGCAGTTCGCCGCTGCATGGCAATCCTCAGAGCACCACGGTGAGATTGTGTGCGCATGTTCGCGGCGTTCCGGTGGACGTAGATGCGGGCAGTGTTGGGTCCGCTGCATCTGATGCCCCGGGAGACACATCGGAGGCATTCAGGCTGCTCTAGCCCGCACTATCGGGGAATCCTATCACATCAGCCAAGGAACCTTCATGTGGATTGGCTGGATTCGCGCGCGAGCGCCAACGTGCCTTCTTGCGTCTCCGGCGACACTCGTCACAGCGGCGCGACGTGCCAGGAGAGCTGGCCATGGTCCAAAAGAGGAAGCGAGAGCGACGGAGAAAAGATAAAATCGCAGTGCGCTGCCTGAGCTCTGTTGCGTTTTTCATATCTAACAGCAATCGCACAGGTGGAGCTGTTGAGTAATCGGTACCAGGAGGCGAATGACATTGCGACAATGGCAGAAGTGGTTTCTTATTAATGCGAATCACTCGGCACCAAGAGTCGAGAATATCGACCCTAGTCTCCGCTTTGTTGCCGAGCTAGGACCAAAACGGCAGTCAGCGCGCCGGCTGAGAGCCAATCAGAGTTTGAGAAGCTGGAATAGAGTGGACTACCCTTGTACATAGACATCTATATGGAATAAGAGCACCATAGAAAGTGGGCAAACCGTTTTGGGATGGAGAGAACGAGAGCGAGAGATGGAGATGGCTGAATCCGCAACGAACGTTTTCTCAGTTGCCATCTCGACATTCTATTGATTCTGTAGTTTTGATTCCTATCACACACCGATGCTTCCTCTCCCCTCCATTGGAAGTATCTTGTAGTGACAATCTTCTGCCTTCACTGCAAGCTTTTGGCCCACTCACCGACAGTCAAAACCCTGTTTGCAAACAGTGGCCAGATCA